>NC_065422.1:14077012-14148691 GCF_024362695.1 Pectinophora gossypiella
TGTATCGATATCTTGTCCGCCGCCGGTGCCCATGCGCTCGATGCGTATAAAATGATTGGCTCTATAACTGCTACATAAATCGTTCTAATGATCTCCGGGTTCAGCCCCCAGCTGATTTTTGCCGTTCTGGCTAACTGTTTGTAAACATTTGCGGCTTTCCGGCACACAAGAGCCACATGTTTCTGGAACGTGAGTTTGCGGTCTATCGTGAGTCCTAACAGTTTTATTTCCTCGACCAGTTCGATGTTCGTCCCTCCCATATGCACACGCGGGGCATCGTATTTCAGCTTCTTGGTTATGACCATCGCTTTCGTTTTATGTGGCGCAAATTTAAGCTTGTTTTGGACCCCCCATTGGTGCACGTAGGACAGGGTGTTGTTGGTTTGCTCCTGTATGTCTTCGACCGAACTCCCGGAGAACACTAGAACGACGTCATCCGCGAAAGCCTGACAGTACACTCCCCTTTCCCCCAAACCATCCAATAATGGGTCCAAGAGCATATTCCAAAAGGTTGGTCCGGCTATCGAGCCTTGGACGCAGCCTTTGGTCGTCGATTTAGTATATTCGACTCCCGCATATTTAACTACTACCCTCCTATCGGACAAATAGCTATTCACAAGCTTGCGTAAATTGTAGGGGCAGTCTTTTTCGGCTAACCGACACCTAATTGCCGGCCACCACGCGCTATCAAACGCCCCTTCGATGTCCAAGGATACCAAGACATTAATCTGTTTCTGCTGCAAGTTCTCCAGTATGTGCGTCATTAAGTCATACAGCGCATCCTCCGTACTTCTCTGGGGTACAAAGCCGTACTGACTGGGGTTTGCCTTCGGTTGAGTGTGCCATCGAATCCTTTTCACCAGCATTTTCTCAACTATCTTTCCCATAACAGAGAGCAGTCCGATAGGCCTATACGATTTAGGTAAAAGGTAATTATCTTTCCCTGGTTTCCTCAATACCACCACCGCTGCTACCTTCCAGGCCTTTGGAAAGTGCGCCAGCTCCAAGCATTTGTTTGCAATGTCCAGGAAGATGTCCTCACTCACAGTTATAGCTTCGGCGCATATATCCGCCGTGAGGCCATCTGGTCCCGGTGCTTTGCGTGGGTTAAAGCTTCTGGTGGTATGCCTGAGTTCTGCCCTGGTAAAAGGAGGATCCAGTTGTTTTTTGGAGGTAAGTTTACCTACTCTTTCTGCTTCTTCTCTAATGCGCTGGTGTTCGGCATTGTCACTTTCCGGATGGTCATCTGGGAAGAAAGTCTCAGCCAGCAGTTTGGTAGATTCTTCGGCATCGACTACTCTACCGTCTCTAAGAAGTGGCTGGTCTTCGTGTCTTTTGCTGCTTTTGGAGATGACTCTGTAGATCCCGTCCCACATGCTCTCGCGGTCCTGTTTGGTACAAAAGGTCTTCCAGCTGGTAGTTGCAGCCGTGGCTGCCTGTTCTTCATAGACCTTCTTGGCTTCAATGTACTGGTCTACCACCCACTGTCGACGCCTTGGGGCTGCGTACTGTATTCGTCTTTTCTTTGTGGTCATGTTCTTCTTTAGCCTGTCTAGCTCACTGTTCCACCATGGTACGTTTATTTTATTTTTAGTCTTAATTCTAGGTATATTATCGTCACTAACTTTTTGGATTATGTGTATATATGTATTAATTATTTCTTCCAATGCTTCTACTGTATTTATTTTTTCAATTTCTTCACTATTTATGTTGTACTCTTCTAATTTTGTTTCTAATTCTGCTCTAAATTCTGTCCAATTGGCTTTTTTTGTGTTGTATATTCTAGTTTTTAATATGTCTCTATCTAATGTTGGCTTTTTCAATTTTAGGTTAAACTGTATGGCGTTGTGATCTGAGCTAGTCAGTTCCTTATTTACTTTCCAGTCGTTTATTGACCCAAGTAATCCAGTGGTGCAAGCTGTAATGTCCACGTGACTTTTGTACCTTTTACCTCCTCTGATTGTATCGAAAGTGGGTTCCTTCCCCGTGTTTAGGATCTGCAGATTCATCTCCTCCAGCATGCCCGAGAGTGCCTCTCCTCTGTGATTTTCTGACACACTTCCCCACCAGAAACTCCATGCGTTTGCATCCCCTCCGATGATTACCTGAGCTGCCTTTATTTTCTCCACAGTGTGTTTAATGTGCTCTAGGTACGGCTCTATAGGGAGATGGTCTTCCAGATATATCGACAGTACACCCACTGTCCAGTCACTAGTTTTTAATATAGCTACCGCTATGTTTTCGGTTGTCAGTGTGGGGCACTCGATGATCCCCACGCTGTTGTCGAATACGACTATTGCCGCCTTTATAGGCTTTGTCCGGTTGTGGGTGCACTGTACGACTCTAGTCCCGGTATGACTTTTTAACTCGCCTTGGGCTCCAATGTAGGGCTCTTGTACCAATGCGAAGCTGGTTTTACTCTTATCTGCCTCTATAAGAAGCTCGTGCGTGGCAAGTTTCTTCCTTTGGAGGTTGGCTTGTATGACTCTATACGTCCGGAGACTGTCCGATGGGTTTGATGCGGGTGTCGTAGTTCCGTCCGTGTCCACCTTAGCAGTAGGCTACTGTTGATCGAGCAAGTGCTTCCCATCGCTTTTTAATTGGGCATTCTTTGTCGAAGGCGTTGTGGTTTGTCTTATCGAGCTTAGCTTGGTTGCAGTTTCGGCAGTTTGGCGCGATGTTTGCCAGCCAGTCTGGACACTCTGCACGGAGATGAGGACCACCGCAGTGGCTGCAAGCATCCAAACTCTCCGTACAGAATCTCCGTCCGTGACCGTAGCCGAGACATCTTGTACATTGTACAAGTGGCGATTGGTCCTCGACTCTCACTCGTTGCAGGTCGATGTGTAGTCGCCCCGCCGTTGTTAACTGCATCCAGACTCTCGGTGACACCTGCATGACGACGTGGCACGTGTGCACATTCCGGGTCTTCCTCCTGTACTTGACGACTATCCTCTGATCTTCTGAGGCAATGTCGCCTAATAGGTGACCATTTTGATTTTTTATGGCCAGCACTATGTCATCATCGGTGTTGTATGACAACACGTCCCTGATGATAACTAGTGGGTCTTTGTTGCTCACGTTCTCTACACACAGGTGGCGTCCTGATTGTCTAATGCTATCGGTGACTTTCTGAAGCTCTTCTTTAGTTTCACAGCCGACTATAACCTTCTGATCTCTTGCTTTTCGCACTCGCTCTACTCTTATACCTTTATTTCTCGCATCCACTGCAACTCTTATCTTATCGATCACTTCCCCGCTTGTATCCTTCTCGTCGCTCGACGATACAACCACCGAGTGAAGGGGTCTCATGATTGAAGCAAGTTCCCTTTTTCCCGCAGCCGACGCAACCTGCGCGTACGTAGGTACTTGCCGGACTGCTGGGGTCGGGGGAGCCTGCTTCAGTTGGTCTGTGAGATTTATGGTGTGTCTATTACACTCAGCCACTGCCATGCTGTGCTCCTTCAAGTTCTCTATGAGTTGTTCCACCAGCGCAGCAGATGGAGGGGGGCAGTGTGCGTCCGTTGGGGTGTTTTCCTGCGCCTTGGTTGTTTCTTTGACCATCGTCAACTGGGCCGCTGCATAGTCAGCTTTGGTCTTCTCAAGATTCACCAGTAGGGTTTGTCTTGATTCACTCAAGCGCAGGATAATATCATATAGACTGGCCAAGTTATTAATTACCGTTTCCTTTATTGAGGTCCTTAAATTCCCCGATTGCTCTAGTTGGAGTTTGGCGTCTTGGTACAGCTTGTTGGCTTTTGCTGGGAGGCTAGCCAGAGAGGACCCAGTTGGTGTTGTAGTCGGGTGAACAGTAGGGACCTCCTTTCGAGGGGAGCACTTTTCTACTATTCTGGTCAAGGTTTTGTCTGGCGACTTTGTGCCGGAGGTGCTCGTATTTGTTCCTCGTTTAGCCAGTACCCCAGCCGACGTCACTGAGTAATTTAGCCTGACTGGTCCTGCAGTGGCTTCGACTTTAGTATTCTTGGAACTCATTGTTTCCACACGTCAATAAATACGGCGTCAATAAGACGATGTCAATAGGACGATGTCAAAAGGACGATGTCAAAAGGACGATGTCAAAAGACGATTTCAAAAGGACGTCAAAAAGGACGTTGTCAAAAAGACGATGTCAAAAGGACACTTAATCTACAGTTATAATTAGAAGAAAATAGAAGAAAACAGGAAAGCAGAGCGAGTATAATACTCTACGTTTAAAGGTAAGATATTTGTTTTAGTAATATGTACACTGTTCTCAGGTTTTAATATTTCTTTCTGTTTTATTTTTCAGGTTTACGCTGCGCCGCTGCGTGTTAACTCTACGGTGCTGTCGGCGTCGACGCACGGATCAAAAGGGTGAGGTAAGTAGTGGTAAGTATGGTATAGTGTGTGTGTGTGTGTGTGTGTGTGTGTGTGTGTGTGTATGTGTGTGTGTATGTGTGGTGTGTGTGTGTGTGTGTGTGTACACTTAGGGTGTATGTAAGTATATTAGTGTGTATTAGTCGTAACTAATTTGGTTTTATATGTTTCAGGTCATCAACTAGCAGATCAGAGTCAACAGCCAGCGTGGTCAGCGGTCACAAAATGTTGCATTTATGTTCAAAGGAACAACGTACAGGTAAGTATTACAAGAAAGAGCCAAAATAAAATTGCTCTATAATTCCTCTCTATGTAGAGTTTAGCTGCGAGAACACTTGTTAACCAGTTACTTAGGGCTCTTACTACACAATGCCAGCAAAAAATTTGGTTGTGTTAGGATTCGTTAAAAAAGTAGAGCCGAACTCTACCTAGACTCAATGTAGAGTCTCGCAGCTATGCCACACAGAAAGGTCTGTCCCCACCTATGTTGTAGGTGAAAACCGCGTCCCAGTACGAGCCGTAGTTCCGGAGCTACGTCCAGTTAAGTTTCCTTAAATGGCATTTAAGTAAGTGCCGCGGATACTTAAGTGGCTGTATCTCCGGCAACCCTGATCGCACGAAGCTGCGGCTTTCAACGTGGTGATCTGCACAGCTCTCCCCACCTCTCCAGTGGGTCAAAACGTCAAAAAATTTTGACCTTGGTATTTAGGGTTAGAACCCTTATACAGCGATAGGCTGGGTCGGGGGATTAGCTGTGAAGAAAACCCCGTCTCGATTGGCCTCTCCGTTGCCGAGCTATGAAGGCCCAAACTTTTTTGACAGCTGTCAAAGTGCGACTTTGGAGCCCCGTAACTTTGCGGCTATTGGTCGCAGGTATACAGAGTTTGGGCTTTCCCAACTCGGCTTGACCAGAGCTATCCCCTGAAAGCACTTTCAGGCACAAAAATTTTCAGGTCTCCGAATATCCTGAAACTAGGTGAGCACCTTAAGACGCCGTGGGGAAGCCGTAGGAAGAAAACCCCAGCCTCCTAGGACCCGTACTACCGGAGCTATGAAGCCGCAAAGTTGGTTTGACAGCTGTCCCAGCTGTCAAAGTCCAACTTTGAGCAGGAATAACTCCGCGACTATCGCTCCCAAAAATACGGGGTTTTGGATGCTGGGTTCGGCACCACCAAAACTAGCCCCTGAAAGTGCTTTCAGTGAAGAAAAATTTCAGTCGCTGAAAACGACTGAAACTCCCCCCAGCCGAAAAGTATCACAAAGGGCCCCCTTGTGTTCCAAACCTTGTATTTCTCAGACGCTGCGTTCCCGAGATATGGACAGTTAAGTATTCAGGGAAGTTTTCCAAGATGGCGGATTTCGCGCTACTTTTTGTTTATTTGAGTTACAAAGCTGAAATTTGGGTTCTGGGGTACCGAATAGGGTACTGTTATATATTAAATTACAGGGTAATCATATAAAATAAAAACTGCATACTCAATTCCTATTGCATTGACGTCAATGCAATAGGACTCCGGAACCATCAAGTTTCATTTCAATGGGAAATCGTCAGTTCGGGTTTGGAATTCGGATAGCAACTACGTTTTGTATACTTCTAATACATTTTCTTTAAATAAATCTTTTTAGCGTAAATAAAATTGTTTTTTAAAAAGCATCACCTGACCCACCCCGTAATAGTGGTGTCAGAAGTGGGATACCAGTGAATTTTTACCGTTTCTTCGTCGATTCCTGGTATTCCATAACGCGTTCGCGTAAACGAATCTCATAAAAATTGTGTGGAACATTGGTGATGTGTCTGTGAAAATACAAACTTATAAACTAACACGCTATTCCTGTCCGCTCGTCGTCGCCAACCCGACTCCGGAGTGACTTCCAAGTTCTCAAGTTATTTTCGTCACTTCGTCAAACTCCTCAAAATCTTCTAACTCACCGTCGAATTAATAAGTACGGTTAAACGGCGACAGTCTACCTTCCCCGCATCAGCTCGCCGTACTCGCCGTCTATCTGGAGGTCTAACCACGACAGTAAGCCTTACTTCGAGAAGCCTGCTGGTGGACCACCGAGACTGCATCCTGGGGTCAACAACAAAACTGTCAGAGTAAGCCTGCCAGTCGATCGCCGTCATATATTTTTCCTGCCGCTGCGCTGCCGCCGCCGTCACCTCGCTGCTGCTTTCCTGCACGTATCCTGATTTCGCTGGAAATGAAGATTTACAACGTGGTGTTCGCGCTGGTGTTAATGTGAGTAAAATATTTGATTCACTGTAATTGCTTCGCCACTCTCTTTTAATTAATCTTAACATTCTAAATTTTGTATCACTTAGTCGATTCCTAAATATCTCCTATTATATTACCTGTCTTAAAATCCAAAATCTAAAATAATAATCTAACCCTACTTACCTAAATCCTATTTACATACTTACGTAATTACTTACCTCTTATAATGGCGGAAAGCAAACCCCCATCAACTCCTTCAGCTTCGAAGAAGGTTCCTGAAATTCTCATATCTGAACCTTGTCCTCTTCAGGTTCTCTGTAATTTCATTAATCCATATAAGGGTGATCGAGAAACCCTAACCGCATTTCTGACAAATTGTCAAAATGCTCTTGATCTGGCTTCACCTTGCCAGAAAATAATATTATTAAAATATATTATAGCTAAATTAGAAGGCAAAGCACAGGTAGCATGTTCTAACAAAGTGTTTGAAACATTTGACGAATTAAAGTTATTCTTAAATCAAAACTTTGGAGAAAGGAAGCATTATAATCATCTGTTGTTAGATCTTCAATCATGTAAACAACAATTTAACGAAACTGTTGCACAATTCGCTTTGCGTATCGAAAGTTGCTTAACATCCTTGCAATCGGAGATACACAATTCAGCTTCCCTAAAAAAGGAGCTCGTCGGTCGACTCGCTATGACCGAAGACCTTGCCTTGTTTACGTTCAATTTAGGATTATCACCACGATTGAGCACAATCGTTCGATGCCGAGAACCGAGGTCATTGAACGATGCCATCAACATAGCTCTCGAAGAAGAGAAGCTTGAAAACCTCGTGTACAAGGTTAATCGTAACAAGCAAGCTCATTCTCATTCGGAAGGTATCTCCCAATCAAAACGCAACTTTCAAAATTCTATATCATCGCAACAAAATTCGATATCACAAAAAAATTGTAGATATTGTAAAAAACCGGGCCATGATATTTCGGAATGTTTTAAACGAAAACATAATAATTCCAAACGAAATTCTAATTATCAAAACAACAATCCCACGGCTCCTATAAATCATGTTGCGGACGAAGCGCAATCGGAGCCGGAGTCGTATAACAACTCGGATGGCCCGTGCGAACTATGTGATAACGATAATTTAAACTAGTAAACAGAATTACGGACACGTGTCGACGTAATTCTGCTCGTTTAGACACAAAAGTAAATGCTAAATCCTCTCGTGTCACTGCTTCCTTAAGTTATGCTAAAGCCTGTGCTCAAAACTCTCCAAAGAGAGTCACTGTATCTAAGAGCCAATCTAATTCAAAATCTCTATCTCAACCCTCTCTTACGAGAGACTCTGTATCGTTGAGTCGCAATAAAAATATTGCACCCCTTAAATCTCAACCCTCTCATACGAGAGACTCTGTATCGTTGAGTCGCAATAAAAATATTGCACCCCTTAAACCTCAACCCTCTCATACGAGAGACTCTGTATCGTTGAGTCGCAATAAAAATATTGCACCCCTTAAATCTCAACCCTCTCATACGAGAGACTCTGTATCGTTGAGTCGCAATAAAAATATTGCAGCCCTTAAATCTCAACCCTCTCATATTACGAGAGACACTGTTTCGTTGAGTCGCAATAAAATATTGCATCCCTTAAATCTCAACCCTCTCATATTACGAGAGACACTGTTTCGTTGAGTCGCAATAAAAATGTTGCAGCCCTTAAATCTCAACCCTCTCATATTACGAGAGACACTGTTTCGTTGAGTCGCAATAAAAATGTTGCAGCCCTTAAATCTCAACCCTCTCATATCACGAGAGACACTGTTTCGTTGAGTCGCAATAAAAATATTGCATCCCTTAAATCTCAACCCTCTCATATTACGAGAGACACTGTTTCGTTGAGTCAAAATAGTCATCCATTGCTAAATCCTGAAAACTCTCAAAATAGTGAAGGTCCTATGAGTTCTATCTCTACTTCGTCGGAAAACAATACTATATATAAAGTAAACACAATTTCACATAAAATCTCATTACCGCATATATTATTAAAAACAAATTATGCGGAACACCCTTTATGTTTCTTAATCGACACCGGTTCAACCGTCAGCATAGCTAAACTAGCAAACTTTACGAATAAACCTTCACTATCCAACGAAAAAATTAAATTAAAGGGACTTAGCGATGATGACTCATATTGTGAAACCTTAGGGTCATTCCAAATCAATTTCAATTGCATTACGTCATCCGAAAATCCTTCCACTATAACTTTCGATTTCAAGTTTCATGCTATTAGTGACAATGTTCAATTAAATTACGATGGCATATTAGGCAACGACTTTCTTAAAACTTTAGATGTCGATATTAGATATTCTCGCAACTGTTTGTATATGCGAGGTCATTCTCTACCAATCCGCTTCAATCGGCCCACATATGCCATTCCTCCGCGATCAGAAGCCATAATCGAATGCTCAATTTCTAATGATCTAAGGGAGTACGAAAATCTTAAAGAAAGTTTAGTCCTTGACCATTTTATTTCGGACGGCGTATATATTGCAAATTGTATCGTTCTTCTCAAACCCAATGGTCGAGTTAACTTATCTGTTCTAAATACTACTGAATCAGAGATCATCATTCGAGATTACCGCGTGAATCTCACTCCATATGATAAGCAGTCTTCAACACAAATATCATCTCATGATAATTTTAAAGACATTTACAATGTCCACGTTTTACATTCCGATAGGAATCAACAAGTCCTCGATCTTATACGAGCAAATCATCTTAATAATGAGGAATCCAAACGTCTACTTGAATGTTGTTCTCAGTACACAGATATCTTTCATCTGGAGGGAGAACCATTATCTTTCACTAGTGCACTGGAACATTCAATCAATACAAAGGACTCTGCTCCTGTCCATGTAAAATCCTATCGTTTTCCCGAATGCCATAAGGATGAAGTTGAAGGCCAAATCAAAACAATGTTAGAACAAAATATCATTCGTCCTTCAATGTCACCTTGGAGTGCTCCAGTTTGGGTAGTCCCTAAAAAGAAGGACGCGTCAGGGAAACAAAAGTGGAGGATAGTCATTGACTATCGTAAGCTTAATGACGCAACCGTTACCGAGATCTATCCACTTCCGTTAATAACGGACATCCTCGATCAATTAGGTCACTCCAAGTATTTTACGACACTTGATCTCGTCAGCGGTTTCCATCAAATAAAACTTAAAAAGGAAGACGCTGAGAAAACCGGCTTCACCGTCATCACAAATGGCACTTCAGGACATTATGAATTCACCCGTATGCCCTTCGGGCTGAAAAATGCCCCTTCAACATTTCAAAGATTGATGAACACTGTTCTTACAGGGCTCCAGGGTTTACATTGTTATATTTATCTCGATGACTGCATAATCTATTCTCATGATCTCGATTCACACATTCAAAAACTAAAACTCGTGTTCGACCGACTTCGTCAATTTAATCTAAAACTACAGCCAGATAAATGCGAATTCTTACGTCGCGAGGTCGCTTATCTAGGCCATATAATCACGGATAAAGGTGTGTCACCTAATCCCGATAAAATCAAGGCAGTCACAGACTTCCCTATTCCAAGGAATGCCAAAGACATTAAATCTTTTCTTGGCCTCGTTGGTTACTACCGACGATTTATCGAGAACTTCTCCAAAATCACCAAACCCTTAACTTCCCTTCTTAAAAAGGACGCAGAATTTAAATGGTCATACGACCAACAACAATCTTTCGATATTCTAAAAAATAAACTAACATCTGCGCCCCTCCTCCAATATCCGAATTTTAACGAACCATTTATTCTCACTACCGACGCTTCCAACTACGCTGTCGGAGCCGTGTTATCGCAAGGCGACATAGGTAAGGATAAACCCATTGCCTATGCGTCTCGAACACTCAATAAGGCCGAAGGTAATTACTCCACAATAGAAAAGGAGCTTCTAGCTATCCTTTTCGGTGTGAAGACTTTCCGACCTTACTTATATGGTCGAAAATTTAAAATCGTCACCGATCATAGGCCACTTGTATGGCTTTTTAATGTCAAGGACCCTGGTTCAAGATTAATAAGGTGGCGCCTAAAATTGGAGGAGTACGACTACGAAATAATTTATAAACAAGGGAAACTTAATTGTAATGCAGACGCTTTATCTCGTTGCCCTGTCAACGCTCTAAATGATTTTGGAGATCCCGATTCAACTCGTAATCCTTCTAATTCTACTAATTCATCACCTCGCGTGTCCGATGACCCGAGTCCTTCTATTTCCGAAACTTATGAACAATTCTTACAAATAAACCGTCAGCCAGACGTATCTTATAATACAATCATTGAAGAACACAATCAATCTCTACTTAAAGCTAAGTGTAAACTGATAGCTTATCCAACGTCAATTGACTTAGATGAATCTGTCCCATACTGTACAGAAATCATCAATTCCTCCACAAGCGAACCAAATATCCGAGACATCGATCGTGAACTTAACACTTATTATTCCACAAGTAATGATAAGCATGTCTTTACTCATCTATTTATTCGTCTCAATCACTATGACGAAATGTCTTATAAGGATATATTCAATGTCTTACGCGAATACAGAGATATGATCAAATACTGGTATTTGGAGGAAAAGGAATTCGCAATCTCAGATTTTTCCGATCCTTTTAACAAAATAGTTTACACTAAAATTTACAACATTCTATCTTTCCTATTCCATGATACCGGAATCAAAGTAAATATCTATCGAAATTCAATACTATATCCTACTCCTAGTGAAGTCAAAAACATTTTAAAAGAAAATCACGATTCTGTCTCAGCCGGACACCCCGGCGTATCTCGCATGTTCGATCGAATCAAATCTCAATACTGGTGGAAAAACATGCGCCAAGATATTGATGATTATGTAAAAAATTGTCGCTCGTGTCAAATAAATAAGCCTTTGCGCCAAGTGAATCGTGCGCCGATGATAATAACATCGACTGCCACAAGGCCTAACGAAAAGGTCTTCCTAGATTTAGTCGGTCCTCTCCCTGAAACTCACGAACATAAGTTCAAATTCATTCTTACACTGCAAGACGACCTGACTAAATATTCACAGGCTTATCCATTGCAAACATGCTCGGCCGAGGAAACGGCCAGATTATTCGTTCGGTATATATCTCACATAGGTATTCCCAAAATGATAGTCACAGATCAGGGAACTAACTTTTGCTCTGATGTATTTAAGCAATTAGAAAAGTTGTTCGGTATAAAGCATATATATGCATCTCCTTATCACCCTCAAACATGTGGTGCTCTAGAGAGGAGCCACTCGACTCTTAAAGAGTATTTAAGATCTTACATTGGAGAAAACCAGCATACGTGGAATCTGTATTTACCTACCGCTATGATTGCGTATAACACAAACGTCCATAGCACTACAGGATTCTCGCCTATGGAACTTTTGCTGGGTTTTAAACCTTATATCCCGAGTAGTATTGACTCGCTAGATAATAATACATATACCGACTACATCAGAGCCCTTAATTATCGCTTATGTTACAGCCGACAAAAAGCTAAAGAAAACATTATATCTTCAAAAGAACGCTCAAAAAACTATTATGATTCACGTACTAAACCTACAACTTATAAAATTGGCGATATGGTATACGTTAAATGCCATCACAAACAAAATAAAGCCTTATCACCGGTGTGGAAAGGTCCTTTTCAAATCATTAAGCTAAATGGACACCACACCGTTACATTACTTATAAATAGAAAACATGTACGTCATCACTATGACGAAATAAAACTCGCAGCTGATCAAACGTTATCACCGTAACATAACGCGCGTCTCTATCTATTCCAGGGCCGCACCACCGGTTATTTGTGAATTCGTTTCACAAATCCGAGATAGTCCTGGACTTTTCTTCGACAAACTTCTAGATGTCAAATTCACTAACAGCGAATGGAATGTCGTTACGTATTTAGATATAAGTCATATTAAACCTAATTTAGATAAAGCGGAGTTCTTATTCGAAAGAGTAAATTTATTTTGCAATTCGTTTTCATCGTCAAAGCTAAAAACAGACTGTACTAACTCTCTGTCTGCTTTACATAATCAACATATAACTAATGTCAATAAATTTTCTTCTATATCATACTTACTTGTCGATGAACAACCCCGACGTCAAAAACGAGGTCTCATTGATTTTGGGGGCTCCATCCTGAAAACTTTTTTCGGCACTTTGGACAATGAAGATGCGATTAAATTCACTGACGCAATTAACCAGGTACAGACAGACGAAAAACAGTTGTCTTACCTAATGAAAGACAATATACATGTAATTAAGTCAACTATTTCAAATTTTAATAATTCTATGTCTAAGGTCAATGAAAACGAACAAAACCTACTTAAGAATATGGACACCGTGAATAATATGTTAAATAAGATTAGTAACTCTAACGATAAGCTAGACATAAAATCTCAATTAAGTTCTTTATTCAATTCTTTAGAAGCTATAATTTTAACATTATCTTTCGATATAGATGATGTAAATAATGCTATCCTTTTTGCAAAGCTAAATATATTACATCCTACTGTGCTTAGCCCTTATCAATTGTATAACGAGTTAGATAAGCATAGGAATGCTCTTCCTAAAAACCATGAATTGGCAGTATCACTAACTCTGCAAAACATTCATCAGCTATTAGACATTTCTAAACTCGTTTGTTATTATCACCTTAACAGAATAATTATGTTAATCAAGATACCGCTCGTCTTACCTCAAACCTATAATCTATTTAATATAATCCCTTTACCCGTTCCTTACGACGTTTCAAAACCAGATACTTTTGTACTTATTGCACCTACAAGTTCTTATGTAGCAATTACAGCTGATCATATGTTTTATTCACCGATAAAAGATATTGAGAAGTGTAAAGTGATCAGTGGCAAGTGTTACGTGTGCGTGTTAACGAACGTATATTCGACAATTGCGAATCCTACGTGTGAAACAACCTTAATCACCGAAGTAGTACAAAATTTACCCGATTCTTGTGAAGTTAAATTGTTACATGGACATGTAGATATTTTTCATAAGATAAGTAATAATAGGTGGCTCTTTGCCCAATCCGAACCAGGCAAATGCCATATCACTTGTAAGAACAACCCTATCAGTTATGATGAAATTTTGTTTTCTATTGGTATTTTAAAATTGCCAAAAAACTGTAAAGCTTTTTACAAAACTTTACAATTTGATCCTATTACTGAAAACTACATTTCCAATGTAACAAACTCAATTTCTGACTTTAACATAATACTCGATGATTGTTGTGAAAGGACTAAACTGAACAAAACATTGTCAAAATTACCTTATAATAAGCTTACAAATATTGATAACTTAGATTCACTGTTACATGCTAGTGTGCATTTAGATTACCTGGAAAAGGAATTAAATAGTATCGAAAGTCCAACTCATATGCAAAAGTATGGCATTCATTATATATCGTTAAGCTATGTCCTAGGAATAATATTTTTGTTATATTTACTTTATAGATGTAGAAAACGTCTGTGTCGAAATAATCCTTCCACATGCTTAGTCCAGATATTTAACCAATGTCACAATAAAAAGAGTTCTAACAAACCAGTAGCACAGACCGTAGTGATGTCGAATGTGCAGGAATCTTTCTCAGACACGGAAGATGAGATAAGGACACCAGTCACAGTCAAAAGGAATATAATCCTTGCATCTCAAAACCACTCACCTTAACTTCAAATTCATACTTATTATTTTCGTCGATAAGAACTTATTATTAATATAGTAATTTTTAATATAATGTAACCGAAATCCAAGTTCGATCTGATTTTAATCTCACATCATTTTAAGGGTGATGTTCGATCTTATTCGGGGGGTTGTTATATATTAAATTACAGGGTAATCATATAAAATAAAAACTGCATACTCAATTCCTATTGCATTGACGTCAATGCAATAGGACTCCGGAACCATCAAGTTTCATTTCAATGGGAAATCGTCAGTTCGGGTTTGGAATTCGGATAGCAACTACGTTTTGTATACTTCTAATACATTTTCTTTAAATAAATCTTTTTAGCGTAAATAAAATTGTTTTTTAAAAAGCATCACCTGACCCACCCCGTAATAGTACCTAGACCTATTGGTGGTGAAAAAACTATTGATTTATTGGTATTTTTTAATTAATTTAGAAAAAACATGAAAAATTCAATATCTCCTGAAAGGAACGTCTGAAAAATACAAACTTGGGGTCTAAAAACGTGGAAAATCTAAAGGAAGGTCATATATTACACACAAGCTCATGAAATGAAATACAAAAAAGTTATACCTGAAAAACCAGATTTTTCAGGAATTTCCACTCCTGAGGCTATAATTCCGAAACCATACGTCTGAAAATTTTGAAAAAAATATGTTTGTGCTAAGAAAATTAGCGCGCAACAGGATTCACCAAAAAAGTGTGTAAATTAATTCTGGTTTAGGAGATACAGCCGTCACAATTTTCAGCACTTAAATGTAAATAACTCTACTGAAAAGTCTGTAAAAAATCTGAAACTGGCCTTGTATTTTTTGATGTCCTGCGATGCTCCTGCCCGATTTTGAACGAAGTCGCTAGCACGTCTCCTTCTAGTCGGGGGTGATGACCTTGAAGTTGTTTTTTTCAGTTTTTCACGATGTTGGGGTGGTGGTAAAATTCCCGAAAAATTCCAGAAAATAGAACTCGATGAGGGGTTTCTTTTGGTGTATAGTGCTGCAGTGGCGCTTTCCTGGTTCCGGAGCAGTTGATTTTTCAAGTGTAGAGCACGTGGTCAAAAACCTTTTTACCCCTTATTAGGGGGTGAAACACTGCAATCCGGATATTGGCGTATCACTCACTTCACAGCGCGCACTAACCCGCACAATTTGACACCTTTCCCGTTAAGTAGAGATCACTTTTTCTATTTTTAATCGATTTTAATCGTGGGAGCTCAACGAAAACGTGGCGTTTCCCTCAGAGGTTAGGTCGGAACTGGGTTAGGTTAGGTTAGGTTAGGTTAGGTTAGGTTAGGTTAGGTTAGGTTAGGTTAGGTTAGGTTAGGTTAGCAGAGGCTCGGCGCCAACCTGCCCCTGCACCAACGGCGGAGCCATGGACCGCCGTTGTTGGCCGAAAAGCCAGGAACAAGGCGGCCAAAGCGGCTAAGGCGGCCAAAGAGCCGCAAAAGCCTCGGTCCACGGCCCAGAAGAAGGCCAAGCTCCGGACACCAAGAACGGCAGCGGTATCGCTGACCTTGGTGCCCGGAGTCGAGGAGAGAGGCGTAACATACGCCTCGATCCTCTCCGACGCCAAGCGGCGCGTCTCCCTCGCTGACCTCGGAATCAGCAACATGCGGTTCCGCAGGGCGGCGACGGGTGCGCGCCTGCTTGAAATCGGAGGGGAGAACTCGGCGGCGAAGGCGGACTCCCTCGCCAAGAAGCTGAGGGAGGTCCTCAGCCCGGACGCGGTCAGAGTCGTCCGCCCAGTGAAGCGCGCGGAAATCCGCGTCACTGGGCTGGACGACTCAGCCGACGCCATTGAGGTGGCCGACGCTGTGGCCAAGGAAGGAGGCTGCGCGGTCGACGACGTGAAGCATGGGCGGATCGTCGTCGGACCGAGAGGGGACGGGTCCCTCTGGATCAGCTGCCCAGTCGCAGCTGCCAAGAGGCTGTCCGACTCTGGCCGACTACTGGTCGGGTGGACGTCGGCCAGAGTGCGACTCCTCGACTCCAGACCGGCACGGTGCTACCGCTGTCTGGAGCCCGGGCACCTCGGGGTCAAGTGCTCCTGCGAGGTTGACCGCAGCCGACTGTGCTTCCGCTGCGGTCAACCCGACCATCAGGCGCGGGACTGCTCGGCTGAGCCCCATTGCCCCGTCTGTGCGACGGCAGGCAAACCGGCGGCTCACTCCATCGGTGGCAGCGGATGCATTTCTGCTGCCAAGCCGGCAGCCAAAAGCCCGCAGGAGAGTGCGCCGAAGCCGAAGCGGCCAAAGCGCAAGGCCAAGGCCAAGAGGGCCGGGGCGGAGCATATGGACACCGTTCCTTGAACGGACAGAGCTCCGCCCTAACGGGGACCTGTGGACGGTGGTCGGGGGACCGCCGTCCACAACATAGGTCCCGTGCTGTAGGGCTGCCCAAGTGTTCCGGGCAGCCCTCGGCGGTGGGGGAGGCGCTTGATGCGCCCCTATAGGCGCAGGGCCCAAGAGGGCATCCGCCGGCGGGGACGCGGTTGTGTGCAGTTGCGTTCCCGTGTCCCCGCCACATGGCGGCGAGGAGGAACACCGTTGGGTTTTAGTGGGTATACCGGCTTTTCCGGGGAGTCCCACATAACCACGTCGTCCCCCCGGGCGGCGTGGTATGCGTAACGCATTTCCCAACGTTAAAAAAAAAAAAAAAAAAAAAAAAAAAAAAAAGGTTAGGTTAGGTTAGGTTAGGTTAGGTTAGGTTAGGTTAGGTTAGGTTAGGTTAGGTTAGGTTAGGTTAGGTTAGGTTAGGTTAGGTTAGGTTAGGTTAGGTTAGGTTAGGTTAGGTTAGGTTAGGTTAGGTTAGGTTAGGTTTTTTTTTTTTTTTTTTTTTTTTTTTTTTTTTTTTTTTTTTTTTTTTTTTTTTTTTTTTTTCTCATGCCCCTGCCGCACAAGATAGGCAGGGTCCTTATATATACTACATACATTTCTTACTATCGTTACTAATTCTAGTCTGCCCGCAATAGGGCCCTACGCTTTGCACACATTCATTCCGAACCTCTATTAACATTCCAGTTCTATCACTTATCCCTCTCGTACTTTTATTCATCGTCTTTCATTCTTTGCATACCTACGGCCCTATTCTTCTTCTTATTTTCTAGGAGTCGTACACATGGGGTTTTCTTTATTTAAGAAAAGTTACACAGCGCCGTTTTATTATTAATTTTACAAACACAATTTACATTCTAACAAAATCTTAACTCTAACAATTTGTATTTTATGCTAATCTTAGGTCTAATTGCTTATATCTACTGTATTTTACGACTATCATTGGTATATATATCTATACATATACGATGTAATCATTTTTACTTTAGCTATTTCGAGTATTAACATGTCTGACAATTTTTACAACATAATCCACAAATATGTCACGGTATTTTTTACAGCTTAGTAATATTTCCAGGTTTCCGGCTTCCATTTTGAGGCCGGTACGCTGCTCTACATCAAATCGGTCTTGGCCGTGAACAGGACAGTCTAACAGTAAGTGGGAAACATTTTCAGCTACGCTAGGGTCGCAGGCGCACGCTGGGTTGTCCTTGCATTTGAAGCGAGTCAAATACTCAGAGAACCCACCGTGCCCCGTTAGAGCCTGGGTCAACTCCTTGGTGATACTCAGCTTGCGTACCGTCCTGTACGCCTCAACCGCACTCGGGAAAAACAGCTTGGTGGTGGACGCTGTGTGCCCCGTGCTGTATCTCCGGTTCCATTCGTCAAGCGTATCCATGCGGATAAAGCGTTTGACGAATGATACCGGGTACATATCGTAGTCCGGCTTGCGTTTCGACTTTAGGGCAGCCTCCTTTGCGAGCGAGTCGGCTCTCTCGTTACCCTCCAACCCCGCGTGAGCTTTAATCCAGAACAAGGAGACGCTCTTGTTCTGGATGCTACTGCGGTAAATGGCGTCTCTAGATTCCACGGCAAGAGGGTGGAGGGCTTCGGGGTTCACGACTGTGAGGAGGGCTGCCATAGAGTCGCTATATATGGCACAGCTGGTCTCTCTACGTTTCAGGGCCTCCCGAGTGGCTTCGCAGAGAGCGAGAAGCTCGGCCTGGTAGACGGTACAATAGGATGGCAGAGCAAGCTTTCGGGTTTTCGTCTCCGCCGCACCAGTCCAGATGGATAGTGCGGCTCCGACCTTTCCCTCAATCTTGCTGCCATCCGTGAAGATGCGGACTTCGAAGTCGCAATTTTCGCGATAGTGTTCCTCGTCCACCAGGTGACGCAGCTCTATCGCTCTCCGTTCAGCCGGGTGCGGCATCTGGAGTGCCGATGCAACACGCTCGATCTCCCCGCCCGCCAGCGCTGGATGGCATACTCCCCCTCGGGCCTCATACAACGATGCAGCCTCCTGTATACGCAGGTCCAAGGGGAGTATCCCAGCCAGCACCAGTGCCGAGTTTAGGGATACCGTGCGATATGCACGACACATCTTCTGGGCGAAGCTTCGCTGAACACTGTTCAGCTTAGACCTCACTCCCAGTTTGTTGGACGCCGGCACCCAAGCGCTTGCCGCGTACAAGACGATAGGCTCTACCACCGCGGTGTATATGCTGCGTATCACTTCCGGATGGAGACCCCAACTCACCCTTGCGGCCCTAGATAACTGTTTGTATATTGCCACAGCTTTGGAACAGACGTTGGCGACGTGTGTGTTGAATGTGAGTTTATTGTCAATGGTGAGACCTAACAACTTAATTTGTTTTGACATGCCGATGTCGACCCCGCCCATGGTCAGACGTGGGGTGTCATGCTTCAGCTTCCGCGTCACCAGCATTGCGTTGGTCTTCTGCGGTGCGAATCTGAGCTTGTTCATGACCCCCCACGCCCGAACATACTCGAGGGCGGCATTGGCCTGTCCTTCGATCTCCCGTGCTGTGCAGCCGTCAAACGTCAGTACCACGTCATCGGCGAAGGCCTGGCAGTAGTGTCCTCTATCCTCTAACCCTTTTAATAGTGGGTCTAACAGCAGGTTCCACAGTATGGGACCACCGATTGACCCCTGGACACATCCTTTTTCGGTTTCAGCTTTGTGCTCCGCGCCCCCATACCTCACACTCACAGTTCTCTCACTCAAATAACTTTCAAGGACCTTTCTCAAGTTTGCCGGACACCTTTCCTCAGCCAGTCGTACTTTTATTTTAGGCCACCAGGCACTATCGAAGGCTCCCTCTATATCCAGAGACACGAGGGTTATAAGTTTCTTCTCCTCGAGCTTGGATCTAATGTGCTTTAATAGCGTATAGAGGGAGTCTTCTGTACTTTTCTGGGGCATAAAGCCGTACTGGCGAGTACTCATTCTCGGCAGTAAGTGAAACTTGAGTCGAGCCACGATCATCTTCTCATAGATTTTCCCCATCACAGGCAAAAGCCCAATCGGCCTATAAGATTTGGGGGAATCGTACCTTTCTTTCCCAGGTTTGCGGAGCACAATAACTGTCGCCTCCTTCCATGATCTCGGGAAGTAATGATGTGCCAGGCATTTATTCAATAAATGCAGAATAGTGTCTGGATCGTGATCTATCAGGTGGCCCCATATGTCTGCCGTTAACCCGTCGGACCCCGGCGCTTTTTTGGGGTTGAAGGAACCTACGGCTCTGTTCATCTCAGCTATAGTGAATGGAGGGTCACAAAGTTCATTTTGGTCCCCTTCATTCAGCCTTTCCGCCTTGTCCCTCGTTACCCTATGTTCCTCCGTATCGTCCTCCTTGTTGTCTTTGGGGTAGAAGGTATCAGCCAGGTACCTGGCGGAGTCTTCCGCATCCAAGGCCCTGCCTTCTTTGACCATTGGCACATCTTCCTCTCTCTTTGTGGTCCTTCCTATCACCCTGTAGATTCCCTCCCACATCCCTTCCTTGTCCTGTTTTCCGCAGAACTCCTTCCAGCTGTCGACCTGTGCTTTGACTGCTTCAATCTCATACTTTTCTTTATGTTTCAGGTACTCCTCAACAACCTTCGGTCTCCTGATTGGCGCTGCACACCGGATTCTCCTCTTCTTCGTGGCGACTTCCCTTTTCAGGTTGGCTAGTTCCTCGGACCACCACGGCACGGTAAGTTTTTCTGCGTTCTTCTTTTTGGGTATTGTGTGCGTTGCGGCTTCTATTGTTGCAGCTGTTAATTTATCTATTGTTTTATCGATTTCTTCAATGGTATAAATTTTTTCTATTTCCGGTATGGTGATTTTTTGTTGGAGCATAATTTGGCCCAATTTCACACGAAATTGGTTCCAATTAGCCTTTTTAGTATTGAAAATTCTGGTAGTCCTTTCAACACGCACACCCTTGGACCTTTGCAGATTAATGTGGAACTCCATGCCGTTGTGGTCCGACCCCGTCAGACCTTCAACCACTCTCCAACCGTCTGTGACCGCCAACATGTCCGCTGTGCAGGCCGTGATATCAACGCTGCTCGTGTAGCGCCTCTCTCCTCTGATTACGTCGAAGGTTGGAGTTTCCCCTGTGTTGAGTATCTGCAGTCCAAGCTGGTCGAGAGCTCCCAACATCTCGTCCCCTCTGTCATTTGTTTCTCTACTCCCCCACCAGACACTCCAGGCGTTAGCGTCTCCTCCCAGAATGAGCCTGTTAGGTCCCATCTTGCTTTCTACCTTTCTGAGGACATCCAGGTATGGCCCTAGTGGCTGGTCTGGCTCGAAGTAGAACGAGACTAGCGTGAGTTCCCAGGCACTGGTTTGGATCCCCACCACGACGATGTTTTCCGTGGTGAGTTTTGGGTACTGTGTTACGTTAAGGTCTGGATCGAAAATGGCTATTGCCGCCTTAACAGTCCCGCTTCCTGGCCTAGTACTCTGGTAGACTCTAACGCCTCTAAACCCGTTCATCTTCGTTGCTCCGCCCACATAGGGTTCCTGGATTAGCGCTGCGGTTGCCTTGCGCTTTCCGGCCTCAATCATAAGCTCCTGGGTCGCCAACTTCTTCCTTTGGAGGTTCGCCTGGAGTATCCTGTACGGAGTGTTCTTTGGAACCACCTTAGCAGTACGCTATTGACGCTCGTGCTAGCCTGTCCCACTTCACTCTGACTGGGCATTCATTGCTGAATGCGTTGTGGGCCGTATTCTCAAACTCTGCTTTGCAGCAGTTCCTACACTCTGGCGTTGCGCCCAATATGCGCTGAGGACAGTCTGTCCTGAGGTGTGGTCCCGCACAGTGGCTGCATAAGTCTGCGGGTTCTTTACAGAACCGTCGGCCGTGCCCATACCCCAGGCAGCGCGTGCACTGCACCAGCGGAGATTGGTCCTCAACGTATATTGTTTGCAGGTCAATTTTCACTCTGCCTTTCGCCAGCGCTCGGTTCCAAATCGTGGGGGAGGTGGTGACGATCACATTATTTGTATTTGGGTTCCTTGCGTTCCTGCGGAACTTAACGGTGATGCGGTCTTCCTCCTCGTCGAGGCCTTGAAAGATACCCCGGTTCTGTCTCCTTAGCGCCCCCAGCAGCTCCTCGTCTGAGTGACTGCGGAGGACGCCTCGGAGCACCAGTAACGGGTCTTTATTTTTCACCTCCTCGACGCTGAGGTGCTGTCCTGCTCTCTCAATCCGGTCTTTCACCCTCCTTCTCTCCTCTTTTGTCCGACATCCTAGTATAATCTTCCGGTCTTTCGCTTTCCTTACCCTCTCTATCTCTATGTCTCCTTCCTTGGCATTTACCGCCTTTCTTACCCTATCCAGAACTTCTTCTCCTGTTTCTTCCTTGTTTTCGGAAGTGATTACGATCGAGTGTACCGCGGTCCTCTCCGAGGTCACTCTTCCCGGTGGCCTCGCCGCCACACTCGCGTAAGAACTTCTTTCTACTTCGTTCCTTTTTGTCTCCTCAATTATTATTTTCAGTTCTTCTATCTTTTTTCCATTTTCTTCAAGAAGCCTTGTCTGGTTGGAAATCTTCTCCATTATTCTGTCCTCTGCCTCCTTGTCAAATCTTGCTGTTCCCGTCTGGTCGGGTTTCTCATTTCCTGTTCCTTCCCTCGGTTTTTCCCTCTCCGCTTCTATCCTTCCCCACGTGGCCGTTTTATCTGCCTCTGCCTCCTTGTAACACCTGTAAAGGTTGTCTAGGGCAGCAATGAGACCGGTCTTCAGCTCCGTTTTTATATTGCGTGATTCGTTTAAATATGATTTACCTTTGGTCACCCATGTCCTGGCTTTCGCCGCCCTGGTCACCGGTGTAGACGGTAGTACCGGTGAGGCGCTTGATGTCCCTGCCAACGTACCCTGCGAGGAGGCCTTTCTACATGTGGCAGACTTGGGGGGAATCGTATCGATTTGCTTGGGTTGCGGGGGGGGTGTGACCTGTGTCAAGTTAACAATTTCCCCGGCTTCCCAGGCGTCTATGCTCAGTCTCACGTTGGGCTGCGGGTTAGGCTTACCGGGAGCCTTGGGGGATTCAGGCTTAGGCATGTTCCTTTTTGCGGGAGTTCGATAGCCGAAACTCATCTTTATCAGGGGCACGCGTCAAGGTCAAGTATAATAATAATTTATCTCTAAAAAGTAGAGATCGTTACGTAAATGTAAAAATTGTATAAAAGGTAAGAATATGGTATTGCCTCTAAAAAGTAGAGATTGTTATGTAAAATAAATTGTATAAAATAAGAGTAAGATATAGAGTGTAAATAGTTAATTAATTAATAAATTAGTTTTATTTAATAATATGGTTCCAGTCTATGTTTAACCTTTGTCTTTTTTGTTTCAGGTACGTCGCTGCACAGCAACGAGTCAGTCCTACAGTTCCAGATATGCTGTCAGATGGGTGAGTGGGCGTCAACGCCGGGTCAAGTCAACTGCAGGTAAGTGTTTACTGTGTGTGTGTGTGTGTGCGTGTATGTGTGTGTGTATGTGTGTGTGTATGTGTATATGTGTGTATGTGCGCGTGTGTACGTAAGAGGGGTTGTGTGTGTGTATGTGTGTGTGTGTGTGTATGTGTGTATGTATGTATGTGTGCGTATATGTGTATGTGTATGTGGAGTCGCCAACGAGTTCCAGCGGTGGTCAGGTACCGTAGGTTACTATTTTGTACACATAAGCATAACAAATGTAAATAATACAGATGGAACGATCAATAATAAAAGTTTAGGCTTAAAGTAAAAACAAATCAGGAAATAAAAGTAAAATTTTTGGACTCTATGTAGAGCCCGTCGGTGCACAGTAGAGCACAATTTTTTACAGTCGAAAACAAGTATAGACTTAAATTAAAACTAATAAATAAAATTAAGAGACGGAGTAAATTTTTGGACTCTGTGTAGAGTTCCGAATTGTACCACAGACACGTTTAAAAACACAGATTAAGAAAGTGAAGGTACAGACAAATAGAATTAAAAATAAAATAAAGACAAGTTTTATACACTGTTGAGACTCTATGTAGAGCGGTGTCGCTTGTCCCGCTTTCGGGAAGTCGATTTAGTCAGTACAGCAAAAAGAAAGAGAATTTGTCACAATTTTAAGACTATAAAATTAAAAGGTGCTCTGCACCCTCTCTACGTAGAGCCGGCACCTTGTGTCTAAAAAATAGCTCCACCAGTGCCCTGGCCGAAACAGGAAGCCGCACTAAAATAGCTCTAATAATGGCCGAGTTATGATTTATTAACTATATTCTATAATAGGGGTTGATGGGGGTTGTTTCTATGCCAAATATATTTTAGTTAATTATAAAGAGTACAGATGTTGAATTTTGAGAAGAAAAAGACAGATTTTACTATTATTTAAATTTAACAGGGGGGGGGGGGGGGGCAGGGGGGGGGGGCAGTGGGGAGGGTGTAGGGGAAGGTTGTGAGGTTAGGTGGTGTAAATATGGGATCAATGTGAGGGGTAATTACTGTACAAACTCCAACTTTGTAGGGCTGCCCAACCCGTTTGGGTTTGGAGTACAACTCACGCTGGCAGTCCTACAGAGCTAGGGGTAGGGGGTGGCAATATAATTAGTTATGAAAGGTGCAGGTGCTAATTTTAAAAGAAACAGATTTACTACTATCACAAATTTTTAGAGGGGGGGGGGGGGGGTAGAGGGGTGGGGGGAGGGTATAGGGGAAGGTGCAGGGAGGGGTTGTGGGTTAGGTGATGTAAGTTTGGGATCAAGGTGAGGGATGGTTACTGTGGAAACTCCTACTTTGTAGGGCTGCCCAACCCGTTTGGGATGAGAGTACAGCTCACACTGGCCGTCCTACAAAGTTAGGGGTAGGGGGTTGGGGTTTTGTTTTTGGTTATGAAGGGTAGGTATTAATTTTGAGAAGAGGCAAATTTACTGATAACACAATTATGGGGGGGGGGGGGTAGGGGGTAGGGGGAGGGTTTTTAGGGGGAGGGTATAGGGGAGGGTTATAGGGTTGAGTGGTGTAAGTATGGGATCAGGGTGCTGGATGTTTTCCGTAAAAACTCCAACTTTGTGAGACTGCCCAACCCGTATGGTTTGGCCTCTGGTGTCAGGGTTCGACCTACGCTGGCCGTCTCACAAAGTTAGGGGTAGGGGGCTGGGATTTTGGGGATTTGTTCGGAAGGGTTGGTTTCAGATTGGACTCTGTCCAATCGAGGGGGGGGGTTAGGGGGGGGAGTCAAAATTTTGTTATTTTTGACCTGGGACGCACCGTTCCCGAGCTACAAGGGTTGGAAGTTTATTTGCTTATCTAAACTATCTTATTTTTTGCCGTTGGGGTTGTAAGACGGAGTTTTTTGTAACCGCTATAGCTCGCAAACGGCGCGCGCCAGGGGGATGATAAAAACTGTTTCGGACAGGTCACGAGCAGGGCTATATGTATAAAAATAAATGCTGGGGGTTGCTTGCCCAGGGCGGTTCCGGGGGGGCCCGAAGTCTAGGGGGTGGTTCTTTGCCAGCTTCAGTAGGTTGGCTTTGTGCTCCCTTTTGCAATTTCAGTTTCGAAAACAATTTTCGGTGCTTCACTGGGGTCCAAATTTACAAACAAGCCCAAAAAATCCCGTCCCGGGAATTCGGAAGTCCCGAATTTTTGAAGATTTTTCGAAAAATCTCACAGGGGGTGGTTCTTGGGGGTGTCCACTGGTTGGTTGCCCAAAAGATCGCTTCAGGATGACTGAACGAGAATTTCGTTATTTTTTCGAAAAACCCACCCCTTTCCGAGTTACAAGCAAAACCAACTTACTTGGTAATGCCGGTTTTGGCAGACCTTTCGGAATAAATTCGGGAAAAATCGAAGCTGTGGTTGCGGGCGGTTTCGGTTGGTGTCGTCTGGTTCCCAAGGATGTGCTTCAAGCTTCCCGGGGGTAAAAGCAATAGGTCACCGATCGCTTTCACGCTCCAGAATTTTTCGAAGTTTGGGGTGGTCGACAAAAAACCGCAAAAAGCGTTTAGTAGGGGAACTGTCCTACCTAAAATTCCCTGGTAAGCGGCGATCGTCTGTGCTGGGTCCCGGCTGTCGATTTCCAGTGTTGAGGTCCCGGTACTCCTGGTTTTCAGATTTTCAGCCGCCACGTGAGGAATAGTTTATATGGAATATCTCCCTATTCCTTGGCGCTAAAAATCCGGTTTTTGGCTGGAACGTGGAGCACCGAAATCCTGACAGGTTGAACACTGAAAATCACTGGGTCACCGATCACTTTCAGGCGCCGCACGCTGAAATGTGTTTTGACACGTTTTTACCACGTGTCGGTGGGTGTTTTTTGCTCACTATTTCACTGTTTATAATCCGATTTTCAAAATTTTTTCACCACTGTGTAGATATTCACGTCCCGCATCCAATGATATATCGCTTGTTGGTATTCGCGCACTTTTTACTATTTTAAACGAATTTCTTAGCGCGGAGCGGTTATAATTTGATGTTGCCGTGACGGTGGGAGGCAAGCAACTGGGTTAGGTTAGGTTAGGTTAGGTTAGGTTAGGTTAGGTTAGGTTAGGTTAGGTTAGGTTAGGTTAGGTTAGGTTAGGTTAGGTTAGGTTAGGTTAGGTTAGGTTAGGTTAGGTTAGGTTAGGTTAGGTTAGGTTCCCCCCCAATGGATTCTCGCCTTGTCGTGGCGGGGGGGCTCAGTAGCTGCATCGGCGGGTGCCGCTTTAGCCCAATGATGCAGTGAAGCCAAGAGGAATCCAGCGCGGCGGTGGCAAAGTCCACCGCTGCGCAACCCGTAACCCTTAGCGCTTTGTGGTGGGGCGCCAAAGGAACGGGGGCCGCTTCCACATTGAGTGGAGGGGGCCGCGAGGAGACAACCTCTGTAAAAAACCGCCGGGAGGAGGCGTTTCGCCTGCGCGCGGCGGTCGTTCGTATTGCACGGCGGCCGTCGGGCCACCCGCAACCCTCGGTATTCCGAGGCGTGGGGGCCGCTCCCACACAAGTGGGGGGGGCCGCGAGGAGACAACCTCTTTAAAAAATCCACCCGGAGGAGGAGGGCGCTTGGCGCCGTCGGTGACGGGTTCGGCGGCCATGAATACATGCCCGTCGGACAGGCTTCGGCCACCGTCGCCAAACTTGTTATCCTGGTTAGGTGTCGTGGACATGTCTCGCGGCCTACCAGGACCAAGGGGCTTGCCTTGGTCGGCCGGCCCAAGAGGAGCCAACCTCAATAAAAAACCCCCAAAGTCCCGGCGTTGAGGTGCCTTTCGGGCCTTCGCGCGGCGTCGGGGCGCCGGAAGGTGGCGGAGGGGGTATTCTCCGCCAGCTAGCGACCAACCCTGGGGCACCTCCCGCACCCCAGCGGTATTAGGGTTATCCGGGTACAGGGGGCACTGCCCGGATGGACCACCCTTTCCCCCACACTCGTGGGACTCAAAATGAATTTTTCTACTAATAGAGCCGAAGATTCGGAGCTGGAAGTTGGACGTAAGGGAGTAAGGAAGGGAGAAGAAGGAGTAAAAACACGTGCTCAGGCACAGCAGACTACCGGCCTACATGCGGACACCAAGTCCGCGGGGCAACTTGTGTCGCAACCGGGATCCACCACCCCGGAAGCGGCACAGTGCCCTGGCCTAGGCGTTCGCGCCACTCGTCTCCGTAAGGGGACTACGGAGGAGGAACTCAACTCCGTACAGCCGATCCTAAGCGGCAAGGATCTGCTGTCCGGAGTTGAGAAGGATAGACGGCTCAGCGTAGTTATCTCACGCTGTGCTACACCTGTCACCACGACGCCCGCTGGCCGAGAGGATGAGTCAATGCTAGACTCGGACGACTCCTCTTGCGCCAGCATGGTGACAGTGTCGTCAGAGAATGCGGGCCCGAGAAAACGGTTCCTAAAAAGGAACCGCTCAGACCCTGAGGCGGAGGAGTCTGACTCCCCTGCGTCACCCTTCGAGGGGGCGGGCCACCGATCCAAAAGGGGGAGAGGTCGCCCGCCCACCTCCACCGGTAAGTATGTCGGCCTGGCCGCAGCCAGGGCGGCATACAACCAGGAGCTGGCCGAGAGCCTCCGGCTTGAAGCTGAAGCGCAGGTTGCGGGAGTGGCCCGGAACATGAGGGAGGCTAGGGCCTCTTTACAGCCCAGCCCCCTCCTGTCAGGCCAAGAAGAGGAGGCAGAGCAAACCAGCGCAGCTCTAGCCAACGTTGTGAGGACTTCGCTGGAGACCATTACGATGGTCGCCACGAAGTCTTCACAACTGAAGGGAACATACGTCCGGGCCCTGAAGGATGCCGTAAAGGGCATCCAAGAGGCGGTGTCCCAGATCAGGGCGCGGACGATGACGGAGGAGGTTGTGCGGCTGGAGGCCGCTAACTCCAAGCTCACGAAGGAGGTCGCCGATCTGCGCCGCGACTTGCAAGAGTTGCGGCAGCGACCATCCCAGCCTGTGAGCTCGGAGTCTAGCCTCCGGCAGCTTCTGGAGGAGACAGCCCGTGCCAACGCCGAGATGTTCGGCAACATGCTGAACGCGCGGTTGGCCGGGATTGAAGACCGTCTCCTCCCAGAGCCACGAAGGAGACCTCCGCTCGCGGCGGACACCAGAAGCGCCAGGGCAGACCCTGCTCAGTCTGCGCCAGCAGGGGCCCCGGTCGCTTCAACAAGCGGCAGTGGTCACCCCGTGACAGGACCGCCTGTCAAAAAGGCCACCAAAGAGGCTCCCATAAACAGCCAGGCCTCTTCTGCTCCCCCTTCTTCGGGAAAGAAGGGGAAGAGCAAGAAGAAAAGTCTGGCTGCACAGGAGGCAGCAGAGGCTCGGCGCCAGCCTGCCCCTGCACCAACGGCGGAGCCGTGGACCGCTGTTGTTGGCCGAAAGGCAAAAAACAAGGCGGCCAAAGCGGCCAAAGCGGCCAAAGCGGCCAAAGAGCCGCAAAAGCCTCGGCCCACGGCCCAGAAGAGGGCAAAGCTCCGGACACCAAGAACGGCAGCGGTATCGCTGACCTTGGTGCCCGGAGTCGAGGAGAGAGGCGTAACATACGCCTCGATCCTCTCCGACGCCAAGCGGCGCGTCTCCCTCGCTGACCTCGGAATCAGCAACATGCGGTTCCGCAGGGCGGCGACGGGTGCGCGCCTGCTTGAGATCGGAGGGGAAGGCTCGGCGGCAAAAGCGGACTCTCTCGCCAAGAAGCTGAGGGAGGTCCTCAGCCCGGACGCGGTCAAGGTCGTCCGCCCAGTGAAGCGCGCGGAAATCCGCGTCACTGGGCTGGACGACTCAGCCGACGCCATTGAGGTGGCCGACGCTGTGGCCAAGGAAGGAGGCTGCGCGGTCGACGACGTGAAGCATGGGCGGATCGTCGTCGGGCCGAGAGGGGACGGCGCCCTCTGGGTCAGCTGCCCAGTCGCGGCCGCCAAGAGGCTGTCCGACTCTGGCCGACTACTGGTCGGGTGGACGTCGGCCAGAGTAAGACTTCTGGACCCCAGACCGGCACGGTGCTACCGTTGTCTGGAGCCCGGGCACCTCGGTGTGAAGTGCTCCTGCGAGGTTGACCGCAGCCGTCTGTGCTTCCGCTGCGGTCAACCCGACCATCAGGCGCGGGACTGCTCGGCTGAGCCCCATTGCCCCGTCTGTGTGACGGCAGGCAAACCGGCGGCTCATTCCATCGGTGGCAGCGGATGCATTTCTGCTGCCAAGCCGGCAGTCAAAGGTCCGAAGACGGTTGCGCCTAAGCGAAAAGCGAAGAAGCGCAAGGCCAAGAGGGCCGGGGCGGAGCAGATGGACACCGTTCCTTGAATGGACAGAGCTCCGCCCTTACGGGGACCCGTGGACGGTGGTCGGGGGACCGCTGTCCACAACATGGGTCCCGTGCTGTAGGGCTGCCCAAGTGTTCCGGGCAGCCCTCGGCGGTGGGGGAGGCGCTTGATGCGCTCCCATAGGCGCTGGGCCCAAGAGGGCATCCGCCGGCGGGGACGCGGTTGTGTGCAATTGCGTTCCCGTGTCCCCGCCACATGGCGGCGAGGAGGAACACCGTTGGGTTTTAGTGGGTATACCGGGTTTCCCGGGGAGTCCCACATAACCACGTCGTCCCCCCGGGCGGCGTGGTATGCGTAACGCATTTCCCAACGTTAAAAAAAAAAAAAAAAAAAAAGGTTAGGTTAGGTTAGGTTAGGTTAGGTTAGGTTAGGTTAGGTTAGGTTAGGTTAGGTTAGGTTAGGTTAGGTTAGGTTAGGTTAGGTTAGGTTAGGTTAGGTTAGGTTAGGTTAGGTTAGGTTAGGTTAAAAAGGTTAGGTTAGGTTAGGTTAGGTTAGGTTAAAAAAGGTTAGGTTAGGTTAGGTTAGGTTAGGTTAGGTAAGGTTAGGTTAGGTTAGGTTAGGTTAGGTTAGGTTAGGTTTTTTTTTAAGATTTCCACCAGAGGGTAATTCCGCCTCCGGAGGGAGTTTATTCATGTGTTACAAACATGTTTACATTATATCCCTAAGATTCCTCGCGATTTGATACGGGCGATTCTTAGAGAACTAAGATTATAGATAAAAGTAAGTAGCCTCAATTTGTAACAATAATATTATGGTGTTATTCTAAAGAAGACAACATTGAATTAGCATTAAGTTGACACTATGTTCATTGTCAAATGGTTAAGCTATGATACAAGACTTGAAAATTGATAAGAAAATTAGACAATTATTATAAAACGCTAGATCGATAAGATTGACATAATTTTCACAATTTGAAGTTATATACTCTAAACAGTGTTTTAAAAATAATGTTATAATTAATCAACAATGTATGCATAATAAAAGTATGAAAAGAAATTATTATTAATCATCAATAAGCAAAACATTAATTAAATTCCTAATTTGTTAGGTTGACACACATTATATCACACAATAATGTAGAATTAAGACACAAGGTGGCTCAGAATTAATAATCAACTCAATTATACAAAGTAAATTAGAACAGAAAATTATCATAAAATTCTTAATTAATGAATTTTACTTAAATCTACACAATCTAAAACTAAATATTTAAACAATGTGTTAAAGGTAGTAAAGATATTAGACATTTGTTATAATTATTAATCAACTTTGTGACATAATTAAGAAATGAAAAGAAGTTATACTTAAACATTAATAAACAATCATTCATGAAATTATTAATTTGTTAGATTAATACACGTAATAGCACACGATTATGTAGAATAAGATACAAAAAGACACAGTATTTAAAGAAAAGTTAGTGAAATAATTATTCTTACAAAATTAATATTTATGTCCTGTTCACAGGTTTAAGTGACTAAATTATATAATAAACAAACAATTATTATTAATCAGCTCAGTTATATAAATTTAAATTATTATCAATTAAGTAATCAATAAACAATAGTAATTTAAATATAATCTATTTTAGTCCGAAAAACGTCAAGTCGGCTCCCACTACGGATCTAATCACTCTTTCATGAGGTCTATTGTCTTTTGGGCACATGTTATGAAGTTCCTTGGTGACAATATAATAAAGTTGCGGATAGTATCGCGAGCACGTATCGTAGTTATAGTTTGGGTGATGGCACTTGTAATGACGTTTCACTTGTCGACCATTTATTTGGCGACCACAGAACACACACTGATATACGCACTTATCGCTTTTTGATACGCACTTATCACTTTTTGCCGCACTAGTCGGGACGCTCTCCTCCGGTCGCCGATCCTTTTCTTTACGGGAAGTCGTAGCCGCCGCCACTCCAGGGGTTCGAGCATCGTTTTTTAGCAACGAGCTCTCAACTCCAGTGCATTCACAGAAATACGGATGCACAGAGCTCTGCTTGCACTCGGTCGGAGCCCCATTGCTGGTCGTCGCAAGGGTGCTTGTAGTAGGCGCTGCGTGTGATTGAGGTCCAGAGTGAGCGTCTGTCACCGAGCCTGGGCATGAATCGGAATCCAAGCAGATGATACTCCCAGCCGTGTCTGAGATAGTGGATGCAGGCCTTCCGGTTGCTGGCAGGTCAGGCCCTCGTGGGGGCGTGAGGTTGGCCAGCCAGGGCATGTCGAAGATGTCTGGTTGAGGGAGATCATCAGTTCCGAGTGCCTCGACGCGCGAACAACATGGAGGGGGTGGTGTTGCCCCTGCTCGACGTCTACTCTCAGCTAGCAGTAAACGAAGCTTTTTGTTTTCCTTCTTCAGTCTAGCCGCCCTCTTCCTCAACCGCTTACAGTCCGAACAGTTGTTCATGGTGTCGGCTTTGAAGTTCCAAGCAAATTAGAGCCAAAATGGCGACGGAAAATGATGTAGGAGTGCGGTATAGTAGGGTAGGATTGGCCGGACTAAGTAGGCAAGGTCAAGTTCGCTGATGTCTTAATGTCGATATAATAAGACAATGTCCGGTATATTAGGTAATTGTATATAGGATAGTTGTACAGTGACCATATCATAAATGGTAAACTAATGAATTGTATTAGTATTATGGAAAGTGGCTTAACCGTATTGTAAACGGTAAAGGTAAGTAAGTAATGGTTGGTATATTAATATTATGCGTAAATGAGGGATTGTTAGTTAGGTGACATTCTTATTGAATTCTTTAAGAGTACCAATTATGTTGTTTACATGTGTTAAAAAGGTTTTGGTTGAGCCTTCATGGCATAATATGTCGTTCAGCTTGTATGGTTCTCCAATGTTTAAATAGTTACATACTTGTGTATGATAGTACCTGGTTTTATTATACCTAGGGCAATCCACTAAGAGATGTTCAATTGTCTGTATAGTCGATCCATCACAAGGGCACTTATCGCTAGATTTAATTTTGAATCTGTTTAGGTATTGCAGATGGTACCCGTGGCCAGTAAGTATTTGAGTGAGCTCGAAAGATGGTTTTAGTATGCTCCATAAATAGTGAATGTCCTCTAATTTAGGGCACCATATCTTTGTAACTCGTCCTTTTTCCGTTTGCTGGTATATCTCATTGGATTTAAATAGGCTCACAGTCTTGACGTGTCTTTTAATAAAGCTGATTGGGAACTTGGTGTATTCAAATTGGCTATGTTGGGTAGCTGCAGTCTTGGCTGCACCATCCGCTTCCTCGTTGCCCTGTAGACCAGAATGTGCCTTAACCCATACAAATGTGATGCTACCAGTTCTTGTTATGCTATGTATAAGCTTATGGATAGATGCAACTGTGGAGTTAGTGCTGTCTTTATTTTCTATTTCCTTTAGACTAGATAGTGAGTCGGTAAGTATAGTAGCGCGTAATATATTATTGCTTATCATCCATTCACAGGCACGGTGTATTGCGAGTACTTCAGCTTGAAACACGGTACAACTATCATGCAGCTTATATTTCTTGATCACTTTCCTTCCACAGGGATAATGAGCCACGAAGGCTGCGCCCACTTTGTCTTCGCTGTGCTTACTTCCGTCTGTGTAAATGCGTACGCAGTCACCGGCGCAGAGCTGCTCAACTTCTTCTTGTGTAGTTGCCATACAGTGTGGTATCCTTATCCTTTCGGCTGGGTGAAGGAGACTCGAGCTCCTTACAGGCCTTTCCAGCGTCACATCGTCAGGTAAGATGTCAGTTGTGCCAATCAATTTAGCTCTTTCTATTGTGGCAATCTCATTTACTTTAAGATGGAGGGGGGTAAGTTTAGCCAGCGCTATGGCGGTAATCGCAGGGACTGTTCTGAATGCTCTCAGTATTTTGATAGCGAATCCCCTCTGCAGAGATCTTAAACCTGCCACAACAGTTTGGTATTGAGTAGCAGTTCCCCAGATGCCAGCAGCGTAGGTTATAGTAGGTTCAATGACTTGTTTGTATATTATGTAAATGTTATCAGAGTTTATGCCCCACGTAGGTCTTACAAATTTACACAGATTATTATATATTTTTAAAGCTTTATTTATTATGTATTTAGAGTGTTCAATGAATTTAAGATTTTTATCGATTATGACTCCAAGTAGTTTAATTTTATTTATATATTCTAGTTCTAAGTTGTCCATTGTTATTTTAGTTGTCTTGATTTTAGGCGTGAATGCAATCAACTGTGTCTTTGAAGGGCCAAATTTTAATTTTACCTTGTTCCCCCAGGTTACTATTTGCTTAAGTGCCGTGTTAGCAGCAGATTGGACTTCCGCTGGCTTGGATCCTTTAACAATCAATAGTACGTCATCAGCAAAAGCCTGTATGTGACATCCTTCAGGAAATTGGGTCTCTAGGAGATCATCTAATATAAGGTTCCAGAAAAGTGGTCCACAAACCGATCCCTGAATGCATCCGCGCGTCATTTTCTTGGTGAGTTGGCTATCTGCATAATTAAGAGTCACCACGCGTTCCCGAACATAGTCCAATATTAACTTGTAATAGTTTTGTGGACATTTAATATGCTTTAATCTTTTAAAAAGCGCTGGCCACCAAGCATTGTCAAATGCAGCTTGAATATCTAAAGACACTGCTATAACCTGCATTTGATTGGATTTGGCTTCCTTGATTATTTCGATTGCAGCGTTCAGGGCGTCGTTTGTAGATATCTGTTCTTTAAAGCCATATTGTGTGTTGATCATTGTATTAGTCCTTTCCATATGATAGGTTATTCTTTTGCAGATGAGTTTTTCAAGTAACTTTCCAAATACGTTAATTAGGCCAATTGGTCTATAAGATGAGGTTGTAGTATAATCCGGTTTATTGGGCTTGGGCAATATGATGACTTGTGCCGTTTTCCATTGCATAGGAAAGTAAGATAGTGTGACGCACCTATTCATAACTCTGGTTATTATACTAGGATAGCAAGTAGCAAAAGCAGTACAGATGTCCGATGTCAGGTGGTCAGGTCCCGGGGCCTTATTAGGATTCATGTTTTTGTTTTTCAGGTGGTCCAACATCTCCTCTTCCGTAAATGGCATATCGTCGTCAGTATTGGGTACATGATACATATCATTTCTCATCTGTTCTTGTTCTCTACAAACGTCCTTGGTGTCATCAGGGTAGAATCTATCTAGTAGGGCTCGAGCCGTGTCACTTCCGGAGGTAGTATAGGTGTTGTCATCCATTCGTAGAGTAGTTGGTGGTTTGGGCTGAGGGGCATTTTTGAGTAATCTATTGGTCAGTGACCAGACATTCTCCTTACCTTGTTTATTGCAGAATTCGCGAAAGTTGTTAGTTGCAGTATTTTTAATTTGGTCCGTATATTCATTTCTGATTTGTTCCCTTTCGGTTAGAGCATGGTCAATTGATTTCCCCGCACGTTTGAGGTCCTGGATGCGATGGTGAAGTTTAATGACTTTCTTTTTCAGATCCTCTAACTCCTCAGTCCACCAGGTTGGCTTCGAGCGCGTTCGTCCTCCGGGCCTCATAACGTTATCACATGTCTTTTGTATACATTTCGTGATGTTGCTTATATATGTCTCAATTTCTTCAGCATTTAGTAGTTCGATATTAACTTCATCATATTTTTCATGTTGTATAGTCTGCCGTATCCCATTAGCAAATTCAAGCCAGTCCGCCTCCTTAGTATTGTATTTACGCGTAGATTGTTTTTCCTTTTTGCATATAGTATTTTTTCCCATAATTATTTTGAAGTCGATTGCGTTATGTTCGGAGGAAGGACATGCGTTCAGGTTAATACGCCAATCGTGCAGCTTAAGCGCCAAGTCATCGGAATGTATAGTGAGGTCAATTATAGAACTACGACAAACTCTATGTGTTATGGTTTGAAATGTAGGTATGGATCCTGTATTAGCAATGACCAGATTATTTGAGGTGACCAGTTGTACCACGTCTCTACCTCTCTTGTTAGATTTGGCAGAGTTCCAAAGCTGACTCCATCCGTTGAAGTCACCCCCTATAACAATACTAGCGTTCTGGTTACTTTTAATGAAGTGTTCAACTTTATTAAGAGTGCCATGAGTGTCTTCATTAGGCTCTATGTAAATACTCCCAATATACATCTTACGTCCATTAGTTATGATTTGCATCACACTGAAATTCGGTGTTGAGAAACCGCTCATTCCGAGCGTTGCTCCTAATCCAGATCTAACTATTATGCAGGCTTTAACTTTACGATTCATAGGATATTGAAATATGTCGAGTCCTTGTATATTTTTGACAGTATCGGATTTTCCAGTATATGGTTCAGATATGAGTCCAACATCATATTTATTATTAATAAAGTAATTTAAGAATTCATTGTGACTACAATAGCTTCTATCAACGTTGCATTGTAATATATTTAGTTTAGTTTTAATAGCCATAATCAATATTGTTAATTAAATTTATTTTCATGAAGTCCCTGTATGAGCAGTATAAAGATGTTGCAGAGTGATTTTTGGCTGTCACATTTTTTCCATTTTTACAATTGTAGCACTCCACCGCCTCCTTCTTGGATTTTAACGGGCATTCAGTATACCCATGCTCCTCCGATGCACAATGAGAGCAGCGTGTTTGAGAGTTACAGTTCTTTCTAGTGTGCCCAAACTTCAAACAATTGTAGCACTGTAGCAATGGTACGAAATCTTCGACATGTACCTTTTGGTATCCAGCATTGAGCCTGCCAGCTTCAGTTGATCTTTTCCAGATCTCAGGAGAGACAATTAAAACAGCATTATATAGTTTGTCGCTTTTGTTATCTTTGATGAATCTTAAACGCAAGTCCTGTTCTGTAGGTTTGAGCTCCTTAATGCAGTCGTTTTGATTGGTGATCACCTCTATGAGTTCCTCTCTGTTTAATTCTTTAGATATGCCCTTGAGCAGAAGCATTGGTTGAAGTTTTTTGGCACACTCCGCTTTGATGCCCGCTGCTGATTGCAGGCGCTTAAGAGCATCATCCCTCTGGGTGTTATTATCAAACTCGATCTTGACTTTGTTTTTGGGTAGGGGACGGAGGCTTGAGGGGGCATAATTGAGTTGTTTGAAGGGGATGCTCTTTTTCCAGCATTCCGCAACCTCTTGGCGGGACATAGTTTCCTGGACTGGTGAGATAATAATTGAGGGTTTTGTTTTAGGTTTCAGCTTAGTTTGGGATGGCGCCGTCTTGGATTTGGAAGCAGCTATGGTTGCATAGGTTGATGCTGGGGGATGGGGATGTACGGGAGTTGTAATTTTTGCAACTTCCTGCTTGATGGTCTTTACCAGGCAGTTCTTGACGTCAGACAGGTAAGCAGTGGTCTCGAATAAATTCATATTATCTTTATTAAGCCTTTCAATATCTTGTGCATATGCTATAATGAGTTTTTTGTTTTCAGAAGTGACGCTCTTGCCTGATGTGATGGTGACCACGATCTTCTTGCTGAGCTCCTGTATCCTCCTGTATTTTTCCCGAGCGGTTGCTTGTCCCTCTGCACTATCTCTAGGTAAGCCCGCAGGCGTGGGGTAGCATTCCTCGAAGGGGATGTCATCCAAGGATTCATTTGCTGACAGCGCATCCGCGGGCCCTTCGGGCTGCGAACTGCTTAATCCCAACATGTTTGGTGGAAGACCGATCGTAAAAGACGCAGAGGTCGCAGAGGTCGCAGAAGTCGCACAGGTCGCAGAGGTCGCACAGGTCGCAGAGGTCGCACAGGTCGCACAGGTCGCAGAGGTCGCACAGGACGCAGAGGTCGCAGAGGTCGCACAGGTCGCAGAAGTCGCACAGGACGCAGAGGTCGCACAGGACGTAGAGGTCGCACAGGTCGCGGGAGTCGCCCCGGTTGCGGATGTCGCACCCGTCGCGGAGGTCGCGGCTCCCGCAGACGTCGCGGAAGTCGCGCAAAAAGGTAGGTCGCAGAAGTCGCAGAGGGCGCACCGGTCGCACCGGTCGCGGAGGTCGCACAGGTCGCGCCAGTCGCGCTACTCACGCCGAAGGTAGGTCGCAGAAGTTGCAGAAGTCGCAAAGGGCGCACAGGTCGCACCGGTCGCACAGGTCGCACAGGTCGCACCAGTCGCGCTACCCACGCCGAAGGTAGGTCGCAGAAGTCGCAGAGGGCGCACAGGTCGCACCGGTCGCGCAGGTCGCACGGGTCGCACCAGTCGCGCTACCCACGCCGAAGGTAGGTCGCAGAAGACGCAGGGGTCGCGTAGGTCGCAGCCTTCCTCCACAGGCGGCGCGGCGGTCGCACAGGTCGCAAATGTCGCGCGAAAGGTAGGTCGCACCGGTCGCAGAAGTCGCGCGAAAGGTAGGTCGCACCGGTCGCAGAAGTCGCGCGAAAGGTAGGTCGCACAGTTCGCAGAAGTCGCGCGAAAGGTAGGTCGCACAGGTCGCAGATGTCGCGCGAAAGGTAGGTCGCACCGGTCGCAGAAGTCGCGCGAAAGGTAGGTCGCACGGGTCGCACGAGTCACAGTCTCCGCGGGCGGCACAGCGGTTAGGTTAGGTTAGGTTAGGTTAGGTTAGGTTAGGTTAGGTTAGGTTAGGTTAGGTTAGGTTAGGTTAGGTTAGGTTAGGTTAGGTTAGGTTAGGTTAGGTTAGGTTAGGTTAGGTTAGGTTCCCCCCCAATGGATTCTCGCCTTGTCGTGGCGGGGGGGCTCAGTAGCTGCATCGGCGGGTGCCGCTTTAGCCCAATGATGCAGTGAAGCCAAGAGGAATCCAGCGCGGCGGTGGCAAAGTCCACCGCTGCGCAACCCGTAACCCTTAGCGCTTTGTGGTGGGGCGCCAAAGGAACGGGGGCCGCTTCCACATTGAGTGGAGGGGGCCGCGAGGAGACAACCTCTGTAAAAAACCGCCGGGAGGAGGCGTTTCGCCTGCGCGCGGCGGTCGTTCGTATTGCACGGCGGCCGTCGGGCCACCCGCAACCCTCGGTATTCCGAGGCGTGGGGGCCGCTCCCACACAAGTGGGGGGGGCCGCGAGGAGACAACCTCTTTAAAAAATCCACCCGGAGGAGGAGGGCGCTTGGCGCCGTCGGTGACGGGTTCGGCGGCCATGAATACATGCCCGTCGGACAGGCTTCGGCCACCGTCGCCAAACTTGTTATCCTGGTTAGGTGTCGTGGACATGTCTCGCGGCCTACCAGGACCAAGGGGCTTGCCTTGGTCGGCCGGCCCAAGAGGAGCCAACCTCAATAAAAAACCCCCAAAGTCCCGGCGTTGAGGTGCCTTTCGGGCCTTCGCGCGGCGTCGGGGCGCCGGAAGGTGGCGGAGGGGGTATTCTCCGCCAGCTAGCGACCAACCCTGGGGCACCTCCCGCACCCCAGCGGTATTAGGGTTATCCGGGTACAGGGGGCACTGCCCGGATGGACCACCCTTTCCCCCACACTCGTGGGACTCAAAATGAATTTTTCTACTAATAGAGCCGAAGATTCGGAGCTGGAAGTTGGACGTAAGGGAGTAAGGAAGGGAGAAGAAGGAGTAAAAACACGTGCTCAGGCACAGCAGACTACCGGCCTACATGCGGACACCAAGTCCGCGGGGCAACTTGTGTCGCAACCGGGATCCACCACCCCGGAAGCGGCACAGTGCCCTGGCCTAGGCGTTCGCGCCACTCGTCTCCGTAAGGGGACTACGGAGGAGGAACTCAACTCCGTACAGCCGATCCTAAGCGGCAAGGATCTGCTGTCCGGAGTTGAGAAGGATAGACGGCTCAGCGTAGTTATCTCACGCTGTGCTACACCTGTCACCACGACGCCCGCTGGCCGAGAGGATGAGTCAATGCTAGACTCGGACGACTCCTCTTGCGCCAGCATGGTGACAGTGTCGTCAGAGAATGCGGGCCCGAGAAAACGGTTCCTAAAAAGGAACCGCTCAGACCCTGAGGCGGAGGAGTCTGACTCCCCTGCGTCACCCTTCGAGGGGGCGGGCCACCGATCCAAAAGGGGGAGAGGTCGCCCGCCCACCTCCACCGGTAAGTATGTCGGCCTGGCCGCAGCCAGGGCGGCATACAACCAGGAGCTGGCCGAGAGCCTCCGGCTTGAAGCTGAAGCGCAGGTTGCGGGAGTGGCCCGGAACATGAGGGAGGCTAGGGCCTCTTTACAGCCCAGCCCCCTCCTGTCAGGCCAAGAAGAGGAGGCAGAGCAAACCAGCGCAGCTCTAGCCAACGTTGTGAGGACTTCGCTGGAGACCATTACGATGGTCGCCACGAAGTCTTCACAACTGAAGGGAACATACGTCCGGGCCCTGAAGGATGCCGTAAAGGGCATCCAAGAGGCGGTGTCCCAGATCAGGGCGCGGACGATGACGGAGGAGGTTGTGCGGCTGGAGGCCGCTAACTCCAAGCTCACGAAGGAGGTCGCCGATCTGCGCCGCGACTTGCAAGAGTTGCGGCAGCGACCATCCCAGCCTGTGAGCTCGGAGTCTAGCCTCCGGCAGCTTCTGGAGGAGACAGCCCGTGCCAACGCCGAGATGTTCGGCAACATGCTGAACGCGCGGTTGGCCGGGATTGAAGACCGTCTCCTCCCAGAGCCACGAAGGAGACCTCCGCTCGCGGCGGACACCAGAAGCGCCAGGGCAGACCCTGCTCAGTCTGCGCCAGCAGGGGCCCCGGTCGCTTCAACAAGCGGCAGTGGTCACCCCGTGACAGGACCGCCTGTCAAAAAGGCCACCAAAGAGGCTCCCATAAACAGCCAGGCCTCTTCTGCTCCCCCTTCTTCGGGAAAGAAGGGGAAGAGCAAGAAGAAAAGTCTGGCTGCACAGGAGGCAGCAGAGGCTCGGCGCCAGCCTGCCCCTGCACCAACGGCGGAGCCGTGGACCGCTGTTGTTGGCCGAAAGGCAAAAAACAAGGCGGCCAAAGCGGCCAAAGCGGCCAAAGCGGCCAAAGAGCCGCAAAAGCCTCGGCCCACGGCCCAGAAGAGGGCAAAGCTCCGGACACCAAGAACGGCAGCGGTATCGCTGACCTTGGTGCCCGGAGTCGAGGAGAGAGGCGTAACATACGCCTCGATCCTCTCCGACGCCAAGCGGCGCGTCTCCCTCGCTGACCTCGGAATCAGCAACATGCGGTTCCGCAGGGCGGCGACGGGTGCGCGCCTGCTTGAGATCGGAGGGGAAGGCTCGGCGGCAAAAGCGGACTCTCTCGCCAAGAAGCTGAGGGAGGTCCTCAGCCCGGACGCGGTCAAGGTCGTCCGCCCAGTGAAGCGCGCGGAAATCCGCGTCACTGGGCTGGACGACTCAGCCGACGCCATTGAGGTGGCCGACGCTGTGGCCAAGGAAGGAGGCTGCGCGGTCGACGACGTGAAGCATGGGCGGATCGTCGTCGGGCCGAGAGGGGACGGCGCCCTCTGGGTCAGCTGCCCAGTCGCGGCCGCCAAGAGGCTGTCCGACTCTGGCCGACTACTGGTCGGGTGGACGTCGGCCAGAGTAAGACTTCTGGACCCCAGACCGGCACGGTGCTACCGTTGTCTGGAGCCCGGGCACCTCGGTGTGAAGTGCTCCTGCGAGGTTGACCGCAGCCGTCTGTGCTTCCGCTGCGGTCAACCCGACCATCAGGCGCGGGACTGCTCGGCTGAGCCCCATTGCCCCGTCTGTGTGACGGCAGGCAAACCGGCGGCTCATTCCATCGGTGGCAGCGGATGCATTTCTGCTGCCAAGCCGGCAGTCAAAAGCCCGCAGGAGAGTGCGCCTAAGCCAAAGCGGCCAAAGCGCAAGGCCAAGAGGGCCGGGGCGGAGCAGATGGACACCGTTCCTTGAATGGACAGAGCTCCGCCCTTACGGGGACCCGTGGACGGTGGTCGGGGGACCGCTGTCCACAACATGGGTCCCGTGCTGTAGGGCTGCCCAAGTGTTCCGGGCAGCCCTCGGCGGTGGGGGAGGCGCTTGATGCGCTCCCATAGGCGCTGGGCCCAAGAGGGCATCCGCCGGCGGGGACGCGGTTGTGTGCAATTGCGTTCCCGTGTCCCCGCCACATGGCGGCGAGGAGGAACACCGTTGGGTTTTAGTGGGTATACCGGGTTTCCCGGGGAGTCCCACATAACCACGTCGTCCCCCCGGGCGGCGTGGTATGCGTAACGCATTTCCCAACGTTAAAAAAAAAAAAAAAAGGTTCCCCCCCGGAACCACCTATGCGGATGTCCTGAGGACGGCTAAGGCCAAGGTGAATCTCCAGAGCCTGGGGATAACCAACCTCAGGATCCGCAAGGCGGTGACCGGCGCGAGAGTGTTGGAGCTCGCGGGCGCAACGAGCGCCGAGAAGGCCGACACCCTGGCTGAAAAGCTCAGGGAGTCGATGAACGGGGACGTGGTAAAAGTCTCCAGACCCATAAAACGCGCAGACATGCGCATTGTGGGACTGGATGACTCCGTCTCCGTTCAAGAGGTGGTGGAGGCAGTGGCCACGGCCGGCGGATGTGCGACGGACGCCATCAGGACCGGTGTCATTCGCGAAGGCGCGGGTGGCATGGGCTCCCTGATGGTGAGCTGCCCTGTAGCAGCTGCTAAAAGGGTCGCTAAAGGTCGCCTCCTGGTCGGCTGGACCTCTGTCCAGGTGAGGGTGCTGGAGCCGCGTCCGCTGCGGTGCTTCCGATGCCACGAAACCGGACATGCGCACGCCATGTGCGAGTCCGAGGTGGACCGGAGCACCCAGTGTTTCCGATGCGGCCAAACCGGCCACCAGTCCTCACAGTGCTCCGCTACCCCGCACTGCACAGTGTGCGAGGCGGCGAGAAGACCGGCGGAGCACCGATTGGGCAGTTCAAAATGTACTGCCCAAACGAGGAACAAGCGGAAGGTTCGCGAAGGCCCTCAGGCCTCCTCGCGACCTTCCCGCCCGCAGGCCGCGGGACGAGTTGGTACTGAGCCCATGAATACCAACTGACGGCTCTGTGGGTGTGGTGATGGTCTCGGTTTCGTCCTGGGAGACCGGGGCGGGAGACCAGACCAGCTTGTGTGGAAGCTCACTTCCACCACCGACGCACGCCGCTCGGATGAGCGGAGCGGGGCGGGGATGGCGGGCGGATGTCGGCCATCTTTCGCCCAAACACCGACGCGGGTCTCACCCTGTGTGCACTGGACTAGGGGAGGAGTGCACATAAGGGGGAGACCCAGGGAGCCACGGGCGGCAGACTCGGGGGAGTCTGTCGTTCCAACCTTCAACTGGCTCGAGTAGGCGTTGCGTGCGTGTTCCGCGCACGCCACTCATGACGAGGCGAGGCCTTACAGGCCACCACTGCCGGGTCGCGGAAGAATGCTTCGGCGATTCCCGGGTCCTGGCACCACAGTGGACAAGTAGGAACACCGTTGGGTTTTAGTGGGTATACCGGGTGGCAACACCCGGGGAGTCCCACATAACCACGTCGCCCCCCCGGGTGGCGTGGTATGCGTAAAGCATTTCCCAACGCTAAAAAAAAAAAAAAAAAAAAAAAAAAAAAAAAAAAAAAGGTTAGGTTCCCCCCCAATGGATTCTCGCCTTGTCGTGGCGGGGGGGCTCAGTAGCTGCATCGGCGGGTGCCGCTTTAGCCCAATGATGCAGTGAAGCTAAGAAGAATCCAGCGCGGCGGTGGCAAAGTCCATCGCTGCGCAACCCGTAACCCCTTAGCGCTTTGTGGTGGGGCGCCAAAGGGGTCGGGGGCCGCTTCCACATTGAGTGGAGGGGGCCGCGAGGAGACAACCTCTGTAAAAAACCGCCGGGAGGAGGCGTTTCGCCTGCGCGCGGCGGTCGTTCGTATTGCACGGCGGCCGTCGGGCCACCCGCAACCCTCGGTATTCCGAGGCGTGGGGGCCGCTCCCACGCAAGTGGGGGGGGCCGCGAGGAGACAACCTCTTTAAAAAATCCACCCGGAGGAGGAGGGCGCTTGGCGCCGTCGGTGACGGGTTCGGCGGCCATGAATACATGCCCGTCGGACAGGCTTCGGCCACCGTCGCCAAACTTGTTATCCTGGTTAGGTGTCGTGGACATGTCTCGCGGCCTACCAGGACCAAGGGGCTTGCCTTGGTCGGCCGGCCCAAGAGGAGCCAACCTCAATAAAAAACCCCCAAAGTCCCGGCGTTGAGGTGCCTTCGGGCCTTCGCGCGGCGTCGGGGCGCCGGAAGGTGGCGGAGGGGGTATTCTCCGCCAGCTAGCGACCAACCCTGGGGCACCTCCCGCACCCCAGTGGTATTAGGGTTATCCGGGTACAGGGGGCACTGCCCGGATGGACCACCCTTTCCCCCACACTCGTGGGACTCAAAATGAATATTTCAAAAATTAATTTAGTCGATGCGTCGGAGCTGGGAGAGATAGGGAGGAACGATGATGGAACGGGAGAAATAAATTGGCGTGCTCAGGCACAGATGTTCACTGGCCGTGAAGCGGACACCAAGTCCGCGGGGCAACTTGTGTCGCAACCGGGATCCACCACCCCGGAAGCGGCACAACGCCCTGGCCTAGGCGCTTGCGCCACTCGTCCCTGTGAAGGGACAGAAGAGGGAGGAAGCGACTCCGAGAGGCAGATCCCAAGCGGCAGGGATCTGGCACTCGGAATCGAGAAGGAACGCCGGCTGAGCGTGGTTCTGTCGCGCTGCGACTCACCCGTCACCACGAAGGCGGCTAGCCAGGGGGAGGAGTCAATGGACTCAGACTCCTCCTGTGCTAGCATGGTGACGGTGACGTCAGAGAGGTCCGACCTAAGAAGACCGTTCCTTAAAAGGAACCGGTCGGACCCCGAGCTGGAGGACGACTCAGGCGACTCTGTTGGGTCGCCCCTCAAAGGGGCGGCTCACAAGTCGAAGAGGGGGAGGGGACGCCCGGTATCAACTGGGATGTATGTTGGCCTGGCCGCAGCCAGGGCAGCATACAACCAGGAGCTCGCCGAGAGCATTCGGCTTAGTGCCGAAGCGGAAGTTGCTGGCGTGGCTCGAGGCGTAAGGGAGGCTAGGGCCTCTTTACAGCCCAGCCCCCTAATGGAGGCACAGTCTCCGGAGGAGGCGGAGAAGACGAGCGCCGCTCTCTCTGGCATCGTCAAGGCCTCGCTGGAGACCATTCTGATGGTCGCCAGCAAATCGTCCCAACTCAAAGGGACTTACGTCCGGGCCTTAAAGGAGGCAGCGAAGGGGATCGAGGAAGCGGTGTCCCTAATTAGATCCCGGAACGCTTCGGAGGAGATCCTGCGGTTGGAGACCGCCAACGCGCAACTGGCGAAGGAGGTTGCAGACCTGCGCCGCGATCTGCAGGAGTTGCGGCAGCGACCGGCCCAGTCTCAGGAGCAGAGTCTCCGACAGCTGCTGGAGGAGTCGGCCCGTGCGAATGCCGAAATGTTCGGCAATATGTTGAACGCACGGATGGCCGGCATCGAGGGCCGGCTCCTCCCAGAGACCCGTGTGCGGCCCCCGCTTGCAGCGGACGCCAGAGCTGGCAGGACAGATCCCGCTCACAAAAAGCCAGCGGAGGCCCCGGTTGCTTCCACTAGCGGTGGTGGCGTCTCTGTTACTGAGCCTAGCCTGGGCCAGCGGTCGAAGAAGAACGGCAAGGAGACAGCCAAGAAGACTGGCAATAGCGGCCAGGCTCCTTCTGATTCTCCCATCGCGGGGAAAAAGGCCAAGAAAGGCAAGAAGAAGAGCCTGGCGGCTAAGGAGGCTGCAGAAGCGCGAGCATCGACAGCCACTGTCCCTGCACCAACGACGGAGCCGTGGGCCGCTGTTGTTGGCCGGAAGGCCAAGAACAAGGCGGCCAAGGCGGTCAAAGAGGCACCAAAACCTCGGCCCACGGCCCAAAAGAAGGCTGCCCTCCGAGCGCCCAGAACAGCGGCAGTGACGCTGACCCTAGTGCCCGGAGCGGAGGAGAGAGGCGTCAGTTACGCGTCCATCCTCTCCGATGCCAAGCAGCGCGTTTCCCTCGCGGACCTCGGGATTAGTAACGTGAGGTTCCGCAGAGCGGCCACGGGTGCGCGTCTGCTTGAGATCGGAGGGGAGGACTCGGCGGCGAAGGCAGACTCGCTCGCCAAGAAGCTGAGGGAAGTTCTCAGTCCCGAGGCGGTAAGAGTTGTCCGCCCAGTGAAATGCGCGGAGATCCGCGTCACTGGGCTGGACGACTCGGCTGACGCCATCGAGGTGGTAGATGCGGTGGCAAGGGAAGGCGGGTGCTCGGCCGACGACATCAAGCATGGCCGGATCGTCGTCGGCCCGAGAGGAGACGGCTCACTGTGGCTCAGTTGCCCGGTCGCGGCCGCCAAGAAGGTGACCGACTCTGGCCGGGTACTGGTCGGGTGGACCTCGGCCAGAGTGAGGCTTCTCGGCTCCAGACCAACGCGGTGCTACCGCTGCCTGGAGTCGGGACATCTAGGGGTGAAGTGTTCGTGCGAGGTTGACCGCAGCAAGCTTTGCTTCCGCTGCGGCCAACCGGACCACAAAGCGCAGGACTGCGGTGCTGAGCCCCACTGCCCCATCTGTGCGGCGGCGGGCAAACCGGCGGCCCATCCTATCGGCGGCGGCGGATGTATTTCCGCTGCCAAAAAGCCGGCATCCAAGGCCCCGAAGAGCAATGTCCCAAAGGCTAAGCAACAAGGGAAGCGCAAGCTGAAGAAGGCTGGGGAGGAACGGATGGACACCAATTCGTAAATGGAACCCATCCGTTTCCTCCAGGCCAATGTCAACCACTCCGCCAGGGCACAGGACCTTCTGGCCCAAACCATGGCGGAGTGGATGATAAACGTGGCGGTGATCTCTGAACCATACGCGGTTCCAAATCGGGACGATTGGGCGAGTGACCACACCAGCTCGGTGGCCATCTTCGTCCCTACCTCCGGTGGCTCCCCTCCCCTCGATAAAGTAGCGAAGGGCAGGGGATGCATTCGGGCAGTCTCTGGCGGGATAGCTATCGTGGGAATTTACTTCCCACCTAGCTGGAGCCTCGCCCAATTTGAACAGGCTCTCGCAGGAGTCAGCGCGCTGATCGCGCAAGTCTCCTCCCTCCCCGTGATCGTCGCGGGGGACTTCAATGCCAAATCCACGGCTTGGGGATCACCCGCGACGGACGCGAAAGGAGAGGAATTGGAGGACTGGGCGGCGACCCAGGGCCTAGAAGTCCTCAACCAAGGCGCAGAGGACACTTGTGTCCGACAGCAGGGGGGGTCCATCGTAGACATCACGTTTGCGACCCCCTCCCTGGCTCGGAGAGTCCGAAGGTGGAGGGTGGAGGTAGACGTGGAGACACTGTCGGATCACCGGTACATCCGGTTCGATGTCTCCACGTCTGCCGCCACAACAGCACCAACGATCCGCCCCTCTGCGGAGGATGGCCCTCGGTGGGTGCTTGGGCGGCTCGATCGTGAGCTGGCGGAGGAAGCCGCCATCGTGGAGAGCTGGGTGGTGGACACCGACCCTCCCGATGACATCGACGCGGGAGCGGGGCTGCTCGGCGCATCGCTTGCGAACATCTGCGATGCGTCGATGCCCAGAGCTAGACCGCTCCCCCCACGCAGGCAAGTGTATTGGTGGCGCGCAGAGCTGCGCCAGTTACGCCAGGTGTGCGTAACAGCTCGGCGCCGATACACGCGCTGCAGGAGGCGTCGCATCCGCGACAGGCCTCTGGAGGATGCCTTGTACGCACAGTACAGGACCGCCTGTAGTGCCCTCCAGACGGCCATAGCGCGGGCCAAACAGGAGTCCTGGGAGGATTGGCTTGCCATCCTAGACCGGGACCCCTGGGGCAGACCATATCGGGCAGTGAGGCGGAAGCTCCGGCCCTGGGCTCCGCCACTCACCACGACTCTCGAACCCCAGTTGGTTGAGAGCGTGGTGCAAACGCTGTTTCCGAGTCGGGCGTGGTCTGCCCGGCCCGTGACTGTCGCGGATGAGCAGGAGGTGAGGCCTGTGTCCGAGGCGGAGTTGCGGTACGCCGCGGCGAAACTCCGCCTCAAAAAGACCGCACCCGGGCTTGACGGTGTGCCAGGGCGAGTGCTAGCCCTAGCGCTCTCGGAGCTGGGGAGCCAAGTTCGGGCCCTATTCACCGGTTGTTTGGTGCAGGGTCGCTTCCCCAGCTCCTGGAAGGAGGGCAAACTCGTTCTCCTGCGGAAGGATGGGCGTCCGGCTGACCAGCCTTCAGCTTACCGGCCCATCGTGCTGCTCGGCGAGATGAGCAAGCTCTTTGAGCGTGTGCTCGTTCACCGTCTCGCCGAGCACATCCAACTGCACGAGACCCAGTATGGGTTCCGGGTCGGCCGGTCAACCATAGACGCCATATCCCGAGTCAGGGAGCAGGCGGAGGAGGCGGTTTCCCAGGGTGACGTGTTGTTGGCGGTCTCGTTGGACATATCCAACGCCTTCAACACGCTCCCCTGGGACGCGGTCATGAATGCCCTGGACCACTTCGGAGTTCCCGGCCACCTGCAAAGGTTGGTCCGGGATTACTTCAGCGGACGGGCAGTGGTGTTCCCGACACGAGCCGGCTGGGCACGTCGGGAGATGTCGTGCGGTGTTCCACAGGGATCGGTCCTGGGACCGTTCCTGTGGAACATCGGGTACGACTGGGTGTTGCGCGGGGCCACGTTGCGGGGGGTCAGCGTAACTTGTTACGCTGACGACACTCTCGTGTCGGCCCGCGGCAGCACCCACCGGGAGGCCGGAGTTCTCGCCACGGCCGGAGTGGCGCAGGTGGTGAGTCGGATTCGACATCTCGGGCTCGAGGTGGCCCTCCACAAATCGGAGGCGCTGGCGTTCCACGGGCGGCGGAACGCACCACCAGCGAATGCCCACATTGTGGTCGGCGGAACCTCCATCTCCATCGGGTCGACGATGAAGTACCTGGGACTCGTCCTCGATGGCAGATGGAGTTTCCAGGAGCACTTCCGGCGCTTGGCCCCAAAATTGGTGGCTGCAGCCGGAGCGCTCGGAGGTGTGCTCCCCAACATGAGGGGTCCAGGAGGATCATGCCGCCGCCTGTACATGGGGGTCATCCGCTCCATGGCGCTGTACGGTGCGCCTATATGGTCGGAGTCCCTGAGCGCCCGAAACCGGACCCTACTGCGGCGACCGCAGCGGGTCATGGCACTCAGGGTGGCCCGGGCATACCGTACAGTGTCGTACACGGCGGCCTGCCTAATAGCGGGCAGTCCGCCGTGGGAGCTAGAGGCGCGAGTTCTCGCGGCAGTGTACAGGCGGCGCGCTGACGCCAACTCCAACGGCGATCTCCCGCCTCCTCGGGAGGTAGCACAATGGAGGGAGGAGGCCCGCACTATCCTCTTCCAGCAATGGAAGGAGGAGCTGGAGACCCCGGATGCCAGCCGGGAGTTGGTTGCGGCAATCCGACCCGTTCTGCGGGATTGGATTGAGTGCCCAGGCGCTCCCACCTACCACCTCACGCAGCTCCTCACCGGGCACGGGTGCTTCGGTGAGTATCTGTTTGGGGTGGTTGGTAGGGAGCCCACCGCAGACTGCCATCACTGCGTGGGCAACACCGTGGACACGGCACGGCACACCCGCGAGGAGTGCCCCGCTTGGGCGGTCCCTCGCGCTGCCTTGTCCGCGGTGATAGGGGCGGACCTCTCACTGCCCGCCATGATCATGGCCATGGTGGGTAGTGAAACGGCCTGGAATGCGGTCGTCACCTTCTCAGACGCAGTGTTGTCTGAGAAGGAAGCGGCGGAGCGAGAGCGGGAGAACTCCGCTGACTCACTCCCGATGCGCCGCAGACGACCAGGAAGGCGGCGCCAGGCGCACCTGATCACTATTGATCGTGCGCCGCCTTGACGGGGACCTGTGGGCGGTGGTCGGGGGACCGCCGTCCACAACATAGGTCCCGTGCCGTAGGGCTCCCCAGTGTTCCGGGGCAGCCCTCGGCGGAGGGGGAGGCGCTAAACGCGCTCCCATGGGCGTTGGGCCCGTATGGGCATCCGCCGGCGGGGACGCGGTTGTGTGCAGTTGCGTTCCCGTGTCCCCGCCACATGGCGGCAAGGAGGAACACCGTTGGTTTTTAGTGGGTATACCGGGTGGCGACACCCGGGGAGTCCCACATAACCACGTCGTCCCCCCGGGCGGCGTGGTATGCGTAATGCATTTTCCAACGTAAAAAAAAAAAAAAAAAAAAAAAAAAAGGTTAGGTTAGGTTAGGTTAGGTTAGGTTAGGTTAGGTTAGGTTAGGTTCCCCCCCCCGTGTGGAGTTGCTGATCTCCCATCGGGCGCGTCCCCAGGTGGCGGATAGGGGAATGCCCCCCCAGATATGGGGGGGTACCGGCTTCGGCCGGCGCGGACCAAAACAGCGTGGTGGAGTCACCCTTGCTCGTGGCCCTCTGCAGGGACGAGGTGGTGCGCAGAGTGGACACAGGAGGGTGACCATCCGACGGCGTCTCTGGCTTCGGCCAGATGACAGGGGCTTCGGCCCCACCGTTGGCAGGGGCGGCGGGTCCGGCAGCAATGCCGGGCAATGGCTTCGGCCACCGTCGGTCCGACCCGTAGCCCAGACGCAACGCTGTCTGGAGCGGGGGCCGCCTCCGCACTGAGCGGAGGGGGCCGCGAGGAAGACAACCTCTGAAAAAATCACCGAAAGCCTAAGTTTGTGGTGCCCGGCGAGGGGCTGTATGGTCTGGCGTTCCAGGCCGTGAGGGCACCCCAGGGAGCTCACCCTGGTTAATAAAAGAGACCGCCTGCTGAGGTACAGCAACCATGAAGAAAGCGATTCAGAATGAAACTACCCACGCTGGCAGCCGGGAAACCGGTGAATCCAGTATAAGGCCCCCATTCGTATGTGGGGGGGGCTGCGATCGCTCCGTAGGCTCGCAGAGCCTCCGTAAACCAATGACTGACGTGGTAGACTTCTACCCGGCGTTTACCGCCCAACCCGGACATGACTCTCGCGCGTCAACACCATCTGCGCTTCCCGAGGCGCGGGTGGTGTTGGAGCGCATCCCAACCCCAGACTTGACTCCAGCACCTGGTGCTGATGGTGCTGCCCCTGGGCCAAGTGCCCAGCCGGAGCGGCCTAGGACTAGTCCTTTCCCCGCTTCGTCTTCGGACGAAGCGTGTAGTCTAAGGACTGTGTGCTCTATGGAGAGCGTGACCTCCCTCCCAGAGGGCACACTGTGGCGCAAGCGCAAAACAGTCGTGCTCTCGGAACCGTCCTCTGACGAGGGGGACCGAGCGTCGGTAACGGAGCTCGGTTCACCCGTCATAAGGGCGCGGGCCAAGCGAGGTAGAGGCCGCCCTCCCACCACTGGGGAGTACGTCGGCCTTGCCAGGGCCAAAGCGGAGCTCAACCGCGCCATGCGGGAGGAGCTCTTGCTTCAGGCCGAGAAGGAGGTGGCCGAATCGGCCAAGAAGGTGTTCCGCCTCAGAAGCTCCGGCTCACTGCCGGAGACAGAGACGGATTCTGCGGGACCCGATTCCGCTGCAAAACCTGGTCCAGAGACGGTCGCCGATCTGTACCAGAGGGCGAAGGACGCAGCCGCGGTTGTGGATAACGTGGCTGCCAAGTCGGGTCGTCTGAAGGGCACCTTCGTCCGCGCCCTCAAAGACTCCGCGAAGCTGATCGTCCAGGTCCTGGACGTTCTGCGCTCCACGACGGCGAACGAGGAGACGAGAAATCTGCAGGCCCAGAACTCTCGCCTGCAGAAAGCGCTGGACGATCAGCAGAAGGAAATTGAGAGCCTTCGGCAGGAGATGCGTCAGATGAGAGACTCATTTGGCGCGTCTCAAAAGACGACGCAGCCAGCAACAGCGCCTGCACCTCAGACGGAGATGCCCTCTGTCTCCGAGAGCCCGCTCCCGGAGCCGGCTCCCGTTGTGGTGCGCGCCAAGCCGGCCAAACGAAAGGACCCGCCGCCGCCGGAGGGCAGTCGAGCCGTGTCCGATCCGGACGAGGACCTTGCCGCGCGGATCATTAGCCAAGTTGGCTTTTTGGTCGACGCGAAACTGGCAGGTCTGGAGGACAGGCTCCTGCCTCCGAAGGTGATACGTCCACCGCTTGCGGCGGACCGCAGAAATGCGGCAACGTATGCGGCTGCGGCCAGGACTCCCGCTGTACCAGCGAAGACCCCCGCCGTAGCCCGCACCTAAGATGATGAAGAAGGTGACTGCCACCGCAGCCGGCACTACACGTGCCACGCCGCCCCGCGGCCTGTAAAGGCCCAGCCGCGGCTGCTAGTGGCCTCACCCTCCCAACCTTCCCCTATAGAAGAAGAAGGAAGAGGGGTTCTAGGGGAAGGAAGAAGGGTAAGAAGATAGGCGGGGACCGGCGGCCAAGTCGAGGCCCAATCCCAACCTTCTGGGACTGCTGGCGATGGCTGGACCACCGTCGGCCAAGGCCGGAGGAAAGAAGGCGGCTCACTCAAACAGACACCACAACGCCCCAAGGTTGCCCAAAATCGCACGCCCCGCACTGCGGCGGTTGTGCTGCATTTGCAGCCGGCGGCAGTGGAGGGCGGTATACCACGTACGCGGATGTCTTGAGGGTGGCTAAGGCAAAGGTCAATCTCCAGAGCCTGGGGATAGCCAACCTCAATATCCGCAAGGCCGATGACGGGTGCAAGAGTGCTGGAGCTCGCGGGCGCCATGAGCGCCCGAGAAGGCAGACACCCTGGCTGAAAAGCTCAGGGAGTCAGTGAGCGGGGACGTAGTGACAAGTCACCCAGGCCCATCAAACGCGCAGATATGCGCATTGTGGGCCTGGAACGACTCCCGTCACCGCTCAAGATGTGGTGGAAGGCAGTGGCCACGGCCGGCGGATGCGCGACGGACGCCATCAGGCCGGTGTCCATCCGCGAAGGCGCGGGTTTGGCATAGGGCTCTCTGATGGTGAGCTGCCCTGTAGCAGTCGCTAAAAAGGGTGGCTAAGGGTCGCCTCCTGGTCGGCTGGACCTCTGCCCAGAGTGAAAGTGCTGGAGCCCGCGTCCGCTGCGGTGCTTTCTCGATGCCACGAAACCGGACATGCCGCACGCCATGTGCGAGTCCGAGGTGGACGGAGCACCCAGTGTTTCAGATGCGGCCAAACCGGCCACAAGTCCTCACAGTGTTCCGCTCCCCCCGCACTGCACAGTGTGCCGAGGCGGCGAGAAGAACCGGCGGAGCACACCGTCTGGGCAGTTTCAATATGTACTGCCCAGTCGAGGAGCAAAGCGGAAGGTTCGCGATGGCCCTCAGGCCTCTTCGCGACCTTCCCGCCCGCAGGGGCCGCGGGGACGTGTCGGGGCTGAGCCCATGAACACGAACTGACGGCTCTGTGTGGTGTGGTGATGGTCTCGGTTTCGCCCCGTGCAAACGGGGCGGGAGACCAGACCAGCTTTGCGTGAGGGAATTTCACTCCCACCACGGATTCGGTTTCGGGGCGGGGGATGGCGGCGGATGTCGGCCATCTTTCGCCAAAAACCGATGCGGGTCTCACCCTGTGTGCACTGGACTAGAGGAGGAGGGGCACATAAGGGGGAGACCCAGAGAGCCACGGGCGGCAGACTCGGGGGAGGTCTGTCCGTTCCAACAACAACCGGCTCGAGTAGGCGTTGCGTGCGTGTTCCCCCGCGCACGCCCACTCACGACGAGGCGAAGGCCTCACAGGCCAACCACTGCCGGGTCGCGGAAGTATGCTTCGGCGATTCCCGGGTCCTGGCACCACAGTGGACAAGTAGGAACACCGTTGGGTTTTTAGTGGGTATACCGGGTGGCAACACCCGGGGAGTCCCACATAACCACGTCGCCCCCCCGGCGGCGTGGTATGCGTAAAAGCATTTCCCAACGCTAAAAAAAAAAAAAAAAAAAAAAAAAAAAGGTTAGGTTAGGTTAGGTTAGGTTCCCCCCCAATGGGTTCTCGCCTTGTCGTGGCGGGGGGGCTCAGTAGCTGTGGTGGTGATTGGAAATGCCGCTTCCATTTCACTACCACAGTGAAGCTAAGTAGAACCCAACGCGCGGCGGGTCCGCTCAGATAACTCTGGGCGGGCAACGGCTTCGGCCACCGTCGGGCAACCCGTAAGCCTGCACTTGGTGGGGTCGCAGGAACGGGGGCCGCCTTCACACTGAGTGGAGGGGGCCGCGAGGAGATAACCTCTATAAAAAATCCGCAGGGAGGAGGCGAATTCCGCCTTCGCGCGGCTGGTTCGTCGGTCGTCAATGTACGGCTGGCGGACAGGCTTCGGCCACAGTCGGGCGAACCTGTTACCCTGACTTGCGGTGGTCATGTCTCGCGGCATGTCTCAGGGCCAGGGGGGCTTGCCTTAACCGGCCGGCCCCGAGAGGAGTAAACCTCACTAAAAAATCTCCAAAGTTTCACGTTGGGGCACCTTCGGGTCTCGCGCGGCGTGAAGCGCCTGTTGCAGGTGGCGGAGAGGATATCTCCGGCAGCGAGCGGCCAACACTGGGGTACCGCCCGCCCCCCCAGATGTATCAGGGTTACCCGGGTACAGAGGGCACTGCCCGGGTGGACTCTTTAGATCCCTCATAATCGTGGGAACAAATTTTAAATGTCTAAAAAAGCAATTGTGGAGTTAGTGGACTTAAAATATGCGAAGAAACGGACCGAATTTACAGACGACATTGGCGACGAAAGTGGAAATGATTGCGCGCGATCTGGAGAAGAGAAGGCTCTGCCTGCGGATTCCACCAATCCGGGGGCGGCCCTCTCTTCTGTTGTTGAAAGTGGTAGCTGCTCTGTTGCGGCTGCAACGCCCCGGAAGGGGATAGGGAAGCGTGGGTTAGTGAAAGACCCAGAACCACTGTGTCCTAGCGGCAAGGACCAGGGGTTGAAGGCTCAGGCACCCAGTACATGCAGAGGTATGACTGGAGGAAGTCTGGAGAAAGGGGAGAAAGACCTGAAAAGGCCAGGCGAGGGGACGGTGGTGCTCATGTCGGAGTCAGAATCTGACTGCTCCGGGATGGACACTGCAGTCTCCTTCTCTGATGGAGGATTCGTCGCTGGTGATAGGCGGCGTAAAAAGAGAAGTGCCCCGGAGGCGGATAGCAGTGGCGAGTCGTGTGCTAGCTCTGTTATCGCTCCAAAGAGCACTGCCAAGCGAGGCAGAGGCAGACCGCCCACCACTGGGCACTACGTCGGTCTCGCAAAGGCCAAGGAGGCTCTGGTCAGCGCCCAACGAGCTGAACTGGATTTGCTGGATGAGACAGAGGTCCTTCAATCGACCAGAGAGCTCGCAACTGTGCCCGCGGACTCTCTCGAGAAAAGGGTGGAGAGCGGCGTCAAAGTTATCTTGGAGGTCGCTCGAAGATCAAAGAATCTTAAGGGCACGTTCGTCAGTGCCCTTAAGAAAGCTGCCACGCAGATCGAGCAAGCCGTGGCAGCATTGTCAGAGAGGACCTGTGACGAGGAGGTGAAGGTTCTGCGCTCCGAAAACGCAGAGCTACGCAGAAGGGTGGAAAGTCTCGGCGAGGAGATGTTCAAGCTCCGTGAGGACCTTGGACGTCTCTCCGCGGAGCGTTCACGCTCCGTTACGTGCGTTCCGCAACCGGAGGAAGGGAGTATGGCGGATCAGCGGTCAGCCATATTGAGTGATATCGATCACATGATCGATATCAAGCTGGCCAGGCTGGAAAGCCGCCTGCTCCCACCGTCGGCGTTCCGTCCGCCCCTGCAAGCGGACCTGAACAAGCTTGCTCCGCAGGCAAGTGGAGCCAAAGCCCCAACTGCCAATGCAGTCAAAGCCTCAACTGCCAAGGCAGCCAAAGCTCCGACTGCAAAGGCAGCCAAAAAGGCAGCGAACACGGCTGACCCTCCCACCCCAACGCCCACACGCGGCAAAGCGACCCCTTCACAGGGAACGCAGCCACCAGTGGAGACGTGGAGCGAGGTGGTGCGGAAGGGCAAGAAGGGCAAGAAGGCGCGCAAATCCGAAGCCGCACCCACAGCCCAGACTACTCCCAGCCAGCCTCCGGCGAGCCATGTAGGCACTACAAGGCCGCGCGGAAAGGCAAGGCCGAGTGAGGTGAGAGGCAATGGGAAGGCTAAGGCTCTCTTGCGCCCTCCAAGATTCGCGGCGGTTACCCTGACCTTACGGCCAGAAGCAAGTGAGGAGGGCATGACATATGCCAAAGTCCTCACAAAGGCGAGACTAGAGGTGGATCTCAAACAGCTTGGCATCGAGGGTCTCCACTTCAGAAAGGCTGCCACAGGAGCTCGGGTCCTTGAAATCCCCGGAAAGGAGAGTGGGGACAAGGCCGAGCTCCTCGCAGCGAAGCTGCGAGAGGTCCTCCCGGAGACGGTAAGGGTGGCTCGCCCTATGAGATGCGCTGATGTGCTCATCTCGGGGTTGGATGACTCTGCCTCAGCGGAGAGTATCACGGCTGCAGTGGTAGAGGCCGGGAAATGCTCTGCTGAGCACGTCAGAGTCGGGCCTATAAGAGTCGGGGTATTTGGCGTGGGCAGCGCGCTCGTAGAGTGCCCTGTTGAAGCGGCCAAGATGCTGGTGGACAGTGGACGACTCCTAGTCGGATGGAGCGCAGCCGAGTGCGAGCACTGGGGCCTAGGCCAATGAAGTGTTATAGATGCTTCGAAATTGGGCATACTGGGCTCCAGTGCCAATCTCCAGTAGACCGCAGCCGGAACTGCTTCCGATGCGGACAGGAGGGACACATGTCGTCGACATGTACCGGCGACCTCCACTGCCCCATTTGCAGGGCTGCAGGGAAACCTGCAAACCATGCAACTGGGGGTCGGAAGTGCGCTCGGCCGAAGCGTGGCAAGAAAGGGACTGCCAGGACCCCAGCCCCTAGCCAAATCTCGAGGGAGCCGCCACAGGAGGCGATGGCGACCGGTTAGTAATGGCAGGACACCGCTACTTACTTGCCAACGTCAACCACTGCACTGGTGCGCAGGACTTGGTCATGCAAACCATGTTGCAGAGGTCCATCGACGTATTGGTCATCACGGAGCCATACTACGTGTCTCCCCAGCCCAACTGGGCTGGTGACCCGCGGAACTCCGTGACGATCACTGTGGCGACCGGTCCGGGCTCCTTGCCCCTATCTGTCCGGGATAGAGAAGTCGGATTTGTCTCCGCCTATTGGGGCGACAATCTGATCTTCGGGGCTTACTTCTCTCCCAATGCTCCTTTGGCTGAGTACCAGTTGTTCCTGGATCGCCTGGGAACCGCTGTCAGGAGATCGACTCAGTCCAAAGTGATTGTACTTGGTGACTTCAATGCCCATAGTACAGCATGGGGATCCCCGGAGACAGATGACCGCGGTGAGGCGGTAGAGGAGTGGGCGGCATTGTGCGGTCTTGTGCTGCTCAATTGTGGCTCAACCGATACGTGGGTGCGACGGCAGAGCGGGTCCATAGTGGACTTAACGTTCGCTAGCCCTGCCCTAGCATCGCGCGTGTCGAACTGGCGGGTTCTGGATGATGTGGAGACACTCTCGGACCACCGCTACGTTACGTTCGAGGTCTCCACCTCATCCGGGGATAACATCTCCCGGCGGGAAGACAGACCATCGGTTTTCCCGAGGTGGTCACTCGTGCGCCTCAACGAGGAGCTGCTGGAGGAGGCTGCGATTGTCCAGGCATGGACCATGCAGCCCGTAGATCCGGCAGAGGTACACGAGGGAGCCCTCAAATTCAGAGAGGCCCTGACACGGATGTGCGACGCGGCTATGCCTCGAGCCAAGAGGCGGCCCCCAAGGCGAGCGGTATACTGGTGGACTCAAGATATAGCTGATCTGCGCGAAGCTTGCGTTGCGGCGCGTCGAGAGTTCACCAGATACCGAAGACTGCAGAGTCGCAGCGAAGAAAGGGAGGACCTGCTGCATAACATCTACAGCCAGTCCAAAAAGTCCCTTCAACTGGCCATCAGCAGGTCCAAAACCCTCTCCAGGCAGGAGATGCTGGAGGATCTTAACAGGGATCCGTGGGGACGTCCGTACCGTGCGGCGAGATGCAAATTTCGCCCACAGGCGCCCCCGATCACGGAAACCCTGCAGCCTCAACTGTTGGAGGATGTAGTGACGGGTCTGTTCCCGGACAGCTCCGATCACACCCCACCAACCATGGCGGATTCCCTAGAGGAAGAGGCCGAAGAGATCCCTCCACTGAGGTCGCTGGAGGTTCGCGCTGCCGCGATGAGGTTACGGGCCAAAAACACCGCGCCCGGACCTGATGGAGTCCCGGGTCGGGTTCTGGCATTGTCGTTAGACAAGTTGGGGGCTCACCTAGCCGAGCTTCTCGACGCCTGTTTGGCGACGAGCCAGTTCCCGACGTGTTGGAAGGAGGGTCGGTTAGTCCTTCTCAAGAAGGATGGGCGCCCTGCGGAGTCACCTTCTGCATACCGCCCCATAGTGCTATTGGATGATACGGGAAAGCTCTTCGAGCGTATCATTGCCTCCCGTATCACCCAGCACCTAACCAACACTGGCCCTAACCTGTCGGACAACCAGTTCGGATTCCGAGTGAGCCGATCGACGATCGACGCGATCACACGCGTCAAGGCTCTCTCGGAAGAAGCGGTCGACTCTGGCGGCGTGTTGTTGGCGGTGTCTCTGGACATCGCCAACGCTTTTAATTCGCTGCCATTTGGGAGTATTCTGGAGGCGATCCGATTCCACCGGCTTCCCCAATACCTACGGAGGCTGATTGCAGTCTACCTGCACAACAGAGTGGTATTGTATACAGGACAGGATGGCTCTCTACATCGACGGGCTGTCGGATGCGGTGTTCCACAGGGGTCGGTCCTAGGTCCACTTCTGTGGAACATCGGGTTTGACTGGACCCTGCGGGGTGATCTTCCCCCAGGCCTTAGCGTTGTCTGCTATGCAGACGACACCTTGGTCACGGCACGAGGGGAAAATTATGAGGAGGCGGCTGCGCTAGCTTCAGCTGGCGTCCAACAAGTGGTGGAACGGATCGAGTCGTTGGGCCTAAAGGTGGCCCTCAACAAAACTGAGGCTCTGTGCTTTCACGGTCCTCGGAGGGGGCCACCCGCAGGTGCCAGCATCGTGATTGGCGGTTGCCGGGTCGAGGTAAAGTCTCAGATGAAATATCTGGGGCTTTACCTTGATCCGAAGTGGAACTTCCGAGAGCATTTTCGGAGATTAGCTCCTAAACTAATCAGTGCCGCATCTGCTCTCGGAAGGTTACTGCCGAACTTGGGAGGCCCGAGCGTCACCTGCCGTCGCCTGTACACGGGCGTAGTTCGGTCCATGGCGCTCTATGGTGCACCGGTGTGGGTCGGGGCTCTGACTGGCCCGAACAAGACCATGCTGTTTCGTGCGCAGCGGGTCATGGCAGTCAGAGTCGCCCGAGGATACCGCACAATTTCACACGAGGCGGCCTGTGTCCTCGCGGGCACACCTCCGTGGGACCTAGACGCCGAAGTTCTTGCGGAGGTCTACGAGAGATGCGCGGTGGCTAAAGCGCAGGGAGATGGTCCAGATCCCGAAGACCTGGCCCGTTGGAGGAAGCGCGCTCAACGCAATCTGCTGCGAAGGTGGAGGCAGCGATTGGAAGAGCCGTGCGCTGGCTTGCGGACCGTGGCGGCTGTTCGCCCAGTCCTGAAGGAGTGGGTGAACCGACGCCACGGCTCGCTCACCTTTAGGCTGGTGCAGATCCTGTCGGGGCATGGCAGCTTCGGCAGGTATCTGTGCCACATAGCCGGCAGGGAGCCGTTGGCAGTGTGTCACCACTGCGCTTGCAGTGACGACACCGCTGACCATACACTGGGGGTCTGTCCAGCATGGGCGCAACAGCGAGCGGTGCTCGCCTCAGTGGTTGGGAACGACCTCTCGCTGCCAGCCGTGGTCAACGCCATGGTTGGCAGCAAGAGAGCGTGGGAGGCGATGGTCTCCTTCTGTGAGGACGTGGTGGCACAGAAGGAGGCTGCCGAACGGACCCGAGAGGACGACCCCCTCTCGGATCCTATCCGACGAAGGCGTACTGGGCGGAGAAGGGGGGTATTTGCTCGCCAACTCTTGCCTAGTTAGCCAAGCCCTCGGGCGACGGAAGCGGGGAAATTCCGTCGCCCGATTCCATCTAGGGCTCGTGGAGGATGTGATCTGCCGTGTGTTCCCGGCAGATCACATAACATCGGAGATCAGGATGGACTGCTCCTCCCATCCTGTATTCAGGGAGTGTCCGAATCGGACAGCGCCGACGGGTGCACGGAAGAGTGTGCCAACGTCCCCGGACACCCGCCAATCGGCGAAGGAAGTGGAACACCGAGGAGTTTTAGTGAGTAGGAGTCTCACATAACCCAGTCGCTTTCCCCGGGCGGCTGGGTATCCATGATGGATTTCTCCTCGTAAAAAAAAAAAAAAAAAAAGGTTAGGTTAGGTTCCCCCCCAATGGATTCTCGCCTTGTCGTGGCGGGGGGGCTCAGTAGCTGCATCGGCGGGTGCCGCTTTAGCCCAATGATGCAGTGAAGCTAAGAAGAATCCAGCGCGGCGGTGGCAAAGTCCATCGCTGCGCAACCCGTAACCCCTTAGCGCTTTGTGGTGGGGCGCCAAAGGGGTCGGGGGCCGCTTCCACATTGAGTGGAGGGGGCCGCGAGGAGACAACCTCTGTAAAAAACCGCCGGGAGGAGGCGTTTCGCCTGCGCGCGGCGGTCGTTCGTATTGCACGGCGGCCGTCGGGCCACCCGCAACCCTCGGTATTCCGAGGCGTGGGGGCCGCTCCCACGTAAGTGGGGGGGGCCGCGAGGAGACAACCTCTTTAAAAAATCCACCCGGAGGAGGAGGGCGCGTGGCGCCGTCGGCGACGGGTTCGGCGGCCATGAATACATGCCCGTCGGACAGGCTTCGGCCACCGTCGCCAAACTTGTTATCCTGGTTAGGTGTCGTGGACATGTCTCGCGGCCTACCAGGACCAAGGGGCTTGCCTTGGTCGGCCGGCCCAAGAGGAGCCAACCTCAATAAAAAACCCCCAAAGTCCCGGCGTTGAGGTGCCTTCGGGCCTTCGCGCGGCGTCGGGGCGCCGGAAGGTGGCGGAGGGGGTATTCTCCGCCAGCTAGCGACCAACCCTGGGGCACCTCCCGCACCCCAGTGGTATTAGGGTTATCCGGGTACAGGGGGCACTGCCCGGATGGACCACCCTTTCCCCCATTCTCGTGGGTCTAAAAATGGATTGTTCTAATAATAAAAAAGACGTTGTGGAGGAGCGTGATGTAAAGAAAGGGAGTAAAGATGGAAGAGCAGGTGAAATTAAGAGTGCTCAGGCACAGTGGATAATCAACGGCCGTGAAGCGGACACTAAGTCCGCGGGGCACCCTGCGATGCAACCGGGAACCACCACCCCGGAAGCATTGCAAGGCCCTGGCCTAGGCGCGTGCGCCAACCGTCTCCGAAAGGGGACAGATGAGGAGGGAGTTGACTCCGGAGAGCCGATCCTTAGCGGCAAGGATCGGCTACTCGAAGTCGAAAAAGGGCGTCGACTGAGCGTAGTGCTAACGCGCTGCGACTCACCCGTCACCACGAGAGCGTCTGGCCAGGAGGAGGAGTCAATGGACTCAGACTCCTCCTGTGCCAGTATGGTGACGGTAACGTCGGAGAGGTCGGAACTAAGACGGCCGTTCCTAAAAAGGAACCTGTCGGACCTCGAGCCAGAAGATGATTCTGGGGACTCTGTTGGGTCGTCCCTCAAAGGGGCGGCGCACAGGTCCAAGAGGGGGAGAGGGCGCCCGATATCAACCGGCAAATATGTCGGCCTGGCCGCAGCCAAGGCCGCATATAACGCCGAAATAGCCGAAAGTCTTCGGCTCATGGCTGAGGTGGAAGTTGCGGACGCGGTTCGAGGCGTAAGGGAGGCTAGGGCCTCTCTACAGCCCAGCCTCCAATCGGGGGCACAATCAGCGGAGGAAGCAGAGCAGTCGGGGGCAGCCTTAGCTGGCATCGTCAAGGCGTCCCTGGACACAATCTTGATGGTGGCCAGTAAGTCCTCGCAGCTGAAGGGGACATACGTCCGGGCTCTAAAGGACGCTGTAAAAGGCATCCAGGAGGCGGTGTCGCTTATTAGAGCTCGGACCACGTCTGAAGAGGTCTTACGGCTGGAAGCTGCCAATGACCAGCTGTCGAGAGAAGTGGCTGTTCTGCGTAGAGACCTGCAGGAATTGCGGCAGCGGCCAAGCCAGTCCCAGGAACCGGACCTGAGACAGATGCTGGAGGAGTCAGCACGAGCCAACGCCGAAATGTTTGGCCGTATGCTCAACGCGCGGCTGGCCGGCATCGAGGACCGACTTCTCCCCGAACCACGCCGACGGCCCCCGCTTGCAGCGGACGCCAGAGCTGCTAAGGGCAACCCTGCTCCCATGGAGCCAGCAGCGGCCCCAGTCGCGTCTCTACCAGCAGCGGCACCCCGATGGCTGGGCCTAGCTCAGGCCAACGGCCAAAAATGGCCAGCATGAAGGCAGGCAAGGGGGCTGACAACAACAGCCAAGGTCCCTCTGTCCCCCTCCTACGAAAAAGAAGGGGAAGAAGAAGAAGCAGAGCCTGGCGGCTAAGGAGGCTGCGGAATCACGAGCTCCGGCTGCTCCTGTACCAACGGCGGAGCTGTGGACCGCGGTTGTTGGCCGGAAGGCCAAAAACAAGGCGGCCAAGGCAGCCAAAGAGGCTCCAAAGCCCCGGCCCGCGGCCCAGAAGAAGGTCGTTCTCCGGACACCTAGAACAGCGGCAGTGACGCTGACCTTGGTGCCCGGAGTCGAAGAAAGAGGGGTGACGTATGCGTCCATTCTGTCTGATGCCAGGCAGCGCGTTTCCCTCGCGGACCTCGGCATCGACAATGTGAGGTTCCGCAGAGCAGCGACGGGGCGCGCCTGCTCGAAATCGGGGGGGAAGACTCGGCGGTGAAGGCGGATTCACTCGCCAAAAAGCTGAGGGAGGCCCTCAGCCCGGAGGCGGTCAGGGTCGTCCGCCCAGTGAAGTGCGCGGAAATCCGCGTCACTGGGCTGGACGACTCGGCTGACGCCACCGAGGTGGTCGAAGCGGTGGCCAGGGAAGGCGGATGCTCGGCCGACGATGTCAAGCATGGCAGAATAGTCGTCGGCCCAAGAGGGGACGGCTCACTGTGGCTTAGCTGCCCGGTCGCAGCCGCCAAGAAGGTTACCGACTCTGGCCGGGTACTGGTCGGATGGACCTCAGCCAGAGTGAGGCTCCTCGGCTCCAGACCAACGCGGTGTTACCGCTGCCTGGAGCCAGGACATCTAGGGGTTAAGTGCTCGTGCGAGGTTGACCGCAGCAAGCTTTGCTTCCGCTGCGGCCAACCTGGCCACAAAGCGCAGGACTGCGATGCCGAGCCCCATTGTTCCATCTGTGCGGCGGCGGGCAAACCGGCGGCTCACCCTATCGGCGGCGGCGGATGTATTTCCGCTGCCAAAAAGTCGACAGCCAAGGCCCCGAAGAAAAGCGCCCCAAAGTCAAAAAGACAAGGGAAGCGTAAGGCCAAGGAGGCCAGGGAGGAGCGGATGGATACCAATCAATAAATGGCACCCATCCGCTTCCTTCAAGCTAATATCAACCACTCCGCCAGGGCACAGGACCTTTTGGCCCAAACCATGGCGGAGTGGATGATAAACGTGGCGGTGGTCGCTGAACCCTACGTTGTCCCCGCTCGAAATGACTGGGCGGGCGACCACGGAAACTCGGTGGCAATCCTCACTCCTGCCGCTGGTGGCTCCCCTCCCCTCGATAAAGTAGCGAAGGGCAGGGGATGCGTTCGGGCAGTTACTGGCGGGATAGCTATCGTGGGAATTTACTTCCCACCTAGCTGGAGCCTCGCCCAATTTGAGCAGGCTCTCGTAGAAGTCAGCGCGCTGATCGCGCAGGTCTCCTCCCTCCCCGTGATCGTCGCGGGGGACTTCAATGCCAAGTCCACGGCTTGGGGATCACCCGCGACGGACGCGAAAGGAGAGGAGTTGGAGGACTGGGCGGCGACCCTGGGCCTAGAAGTCCTTAACCAAGGCGCCGAGGACACCTGTGTCCGACAGCAGGGGGGGTCCATCGTAGACATTACGTTTGCGACCCCCTCCCTGGCTCGGAGAGTCCGAAGGTGGAGGGTGGAGGCAGACGTGGAGACACTATCGGATCACCGGTACATCCGGTTCGATGTCTCCACGTCTGCCGCCACAACGGCACCAACGATCCGCCCCTCTGCGGAGGATGGCCCTCGGTGGGTGCTTGGGCGGCTCGATCGTGAGCTGGCGGAGGAAGCCGCTATCGTGGAGAGCTGGGTGGTGGACACCGACCCTCCTGATGACGTCGACGCGGGAGCGGGGCTGCTCGGCGCATCGCTTGCGAACATCTGCGATGCGTCGATGCCCAGAGCTAGACCGCTCCCCCCACGCAGGCAGGTGTATTGGTGGCGCGCAGAGCTGCGCCAGTTACGCCAGACGTGCGTAACAGCTCGGCGCCGATACACGCGCTGCAGGAGGCGTCGCATCCGCGACATGCCTCTGGAGGTTGCCTTGTACGCACAGTACAGGACCGCCTGTAGCGCCCTCCAGACGGCCATAGCACGGGCCAAACAGGAGTCCTGGGAGGATTGGCTTGCCATCCTAGACCGGGACCCCTGGGGCAGACCATATCGGGCAGTGAGGCGGAAGCTCCGGCCCTGGGCTCCGCCACTCACCACGACTCTCGAACCCCAGTTGGTTGAGAGCGTGGTGCAAACACTGTTTCCGAGTCGGGCGTGGTCTGCCCGGCCCGTGACTGTCGCGGATGAGCAGGAGGTGAGGCCTGTGTCTGAGGCGGAGTTGCGGTACGCCGCGGCGAAACTCCGCCTCAAAAAGACCGCACCTGGGCTTGACGGCGTGCCAGGACGAGTGCTGGCCCTAGCGCTCTCGGAGCTGGGGAGCCAAGTTCGGGCCCTATTCACCGGTTGTTTGGTGCAGGGCCGCTTCCCCAGCCCCTGGAAGGAGGGCAAACTCGTGCTCCTGCGGAAGGACGGGCGTCCGGCTGACCAGCCATCTGCTTACCGGCCCATCGTGCTGCTCGGCGAGATGAGCAAGCTCTTTGAGCGTGTGCTCGTTCACCGTCTCACCGAGCACATCCAACTGCACGAGACCCAGTACGGGTTCCGGGTCGGCCGGTCAACCATAGACGCCATATCCCGAGTCAGGGAGCAGGCGGAGGAGGCGGTTTCCCAGGGTGACGTGTTGTTGGCGGTCTCGTTGGACATATCCAACGCCTTCAACACGCTCCCCTGGGACGCGGTCATGAATGCCCTGGACCATTTCGGAGTTCCCGGCCACCTGCAAAGGTTGGTCCGGGATTACTTCAGCGGACGGGCAGTGGTGTTCCCGACACGAGCCGGCTGGGCTCGTCGGGAGATGTCGTGCGGTGTTCCACAGGGTTCGGTCTTGGGACCGTTCCTGTGGAACATCGGGTACGACTGGGTGCTGCGCGGGGCCACGTTGCGGGGGGTCAGCGTAACTTGTTACGCTGACGATACTCTCGTGTCGGCCCGCGGCAGTACCCACCGGGAGGCTGGCGTTCTCGCCACGGCCGGAGTGGCGCAGGTCGTATGCCGGATTCGGCATCTCGGGCTTGAGGTGGCCCTCCACAAGTCGGAGGCCCTGGCGTTCCATGGGCCGCGGAACGCACCACCAGCGAATGCCCACATTGTGGTCGGCGGAACCTCCATCGCCATCGGGTCGACGATGAAGTATCTAGGACTCGTCCTCGATGGCAGATGGAGTTTCCATGAGCACTTCCGGCGCTTGGCCCCAAAATTGGTGGCTGCAGCCGGAGCGCTCGGGGGAGTGCTCCCTAATATGAGAGGTCCGGGAGGTTCATGCCGCCGCCTGTACATGGGGGTCATCCGCTCCATGGCGCTGTACGGTGCGCCCATATGGTCGGAGTCCCTGAGCGCCCGAAACCGGACCCTACTGCGACGACCGCAGCGGGTCATGGCACTCAGGGTGGCCCGGGCATACCGTACGGTGTCATACACGGCGGCCTGTCTAATAGCGGGCAGTCCGCCGTGGGAGCTAGAGGCGCGAGTTCTCGCGGCAGTGCATAGGCGGCGCGCTGACGCCAGCTCCACCGGCGACCTCCCGCCTCCTCGGGAGGTAGCACAGTGGAGGGAGGAGGCCCGAGCTACCCTCTTCCAGGAATGGAAGGAGGAGCTGGATACCCCGGTTACCAGCCGGGAGTTGGTAGCGGCGATCCGGCCCGTTCTACGGGAGTGGATTGAGTGCCCAGGCGCTCCCACCTACCACCTCACGCAGCTCCTCACCGGGCACGGGTGCTTCGGTGAGTATCTGTTTGGGGTGGTTGGTAGGGAGCCCACCGCAGACTGCCACCACTGCGTGGGCAACACCGTGGACACGGCACGGCACACCCGCGAGGAGTGCCCCGCTTGGGCGGTCCCTCGCGCTGCCTTGTCCGCGGTGATAGGGGCGGACCTCTCACTGCCCGCCATGATCATGGCCATGGTGGGTAGTGAAACGGCCTGGAATGCGGTCGTCACCTTCTCAGACGCAGTGTTGTCTGAGAAGGAAGCGGCGGAGCGAGAGCGGGAGAACTCCGCTGACTCACTCCCGATGCGCCGCAGACGACCAGGAAGGCGGCGCCAGGCGCACCTGATCACTATTGATCGTGCGCCGCCTTGACGGGGACCTGTGGGCGGTGGTCGGGGGACCGCCGTCCACAACATAGGTCCCGTGCCGTAGGGCTCCCCAGTGTTCCGGGGCAGCCCTCGGCGGAGGGGGAGGCGCTAGACGCGCTCCCATGGGCGTTGGGCCCGTATGGGCATCCGCCGGCGGGGACGCGGTTGTGTGCAGCTGCGTTCCCGTGTCCTCGCCACATGGCGGCAAGGAGGAACACCGTTGGTTTTTAGTGGGTATACCGAGTGGCGACACCCGGGGAGTCCCACATAACCACGTCGTCCCCCCGGACGGCGTGGTATGCGTAACGCATTTTCCAACGTAAAAAAAAAAAAAAAAAAAAAGGTTAGGTTAGGTTAGGTTAGGTTAGGTTAGGTTAGGTTAGGTTAGGTTAGGTTAGGTTAGGTTAGGTTAGGTTAGGTTAGGTTAGGTTAGGTTAGGTTCCCGTGTGGAGTTGCTGATCTCCCATCGGGCGCGTCCCCAGGTGGCGGATAGGGGAATGCCCTCCCAGTAATGGGGGGGTACCGGCCTCGGCCGGCGCGGACCAAAACAGCGTGGTGGAGTCGCTCTCGCTCGTGGCCCTCTGCAGGGACGAGGTGGTGCGCAGAGTGGACACAGGAGGGCGACTATCCGACGGCGTCTCTGGCTTCGGCCAGATGACAGGGGCTTCGGCCCCACCGTTGGCAGGGGCGGCGGGTCCGGCAGCAATGCCGGGCAATGGCTTCGGCCACCGTCGGCCCGACCCGTAGCCCAGACGCAATGCTGTCTGGAACGGGGGCCGCCTCCGCATTGAGCGGAGGGGGCCGCGAGGAAGAAAACCTCTGAAAAAATCACCGTAAGCCTAAGTTTGTGGTGCCCGGCGAGGGGCTGTATGGTCTGACGCTCAGGCCGTGAGGGCACCCCAGGGAGCTCACCCTGGTTAATAAAAGAGACCGCCTGCTGAGGTTCAGCTAAAAATGGAAAAAGCGCTCAAGAAAGATAAAATTACCCACGCCGGCAGCCGGGAAACCGGTGAATCCGGTCCAAGGTCCCCATTCGTATGTGGGGGGACTGCGAACGCTTCGTGGGCTCGCAGAGCTCTCGTCAACCCGAGACAGACATGGCGTTAAACGCCCCCACCGGACAAGACTCTCGCGCGTCAACACCGTCTGCGCTTTCCGAAGCGCGGGTGGTGTTGGAGCGCCTACCAACCACGGATTTGACTCCAGCACGAAGTGCTGATGGTGCTGTTCCTGGGCCAAAAGCCCAGAGACGTACAAGGCGGACCGGTCCTAGCCTCGTTTCATCTTCGGATGAAACGAGCAGTCTACGGACCGTTTGCTCCATGGAGAGCCTATCCTCCCTCCCAGAGGGCACACTGTGGCGCAAGCGCAAAACAGTTGTGCTCTCGGACCCGTCCTCTGACGAGGGGGACCGAGCTCCGGTAACGGAGCTCGGTTCACCCGTCATGAGGGCGCGGGCCAAGAGAGGTAGAGGTCGCCCTCCTACAACCGGAGAGTACGTAGGTCTTGCCAAGGCCAAGGCTGAGCTCAACCGCGCCAGGCGGGAAGAGCTCATGCTGGAGGCTGAAATGGCGGTGGCTGAATCAGCCAGAAAGGTCTTCGGTCTTCGAAGCTCCGGCACACCGCCGGAGACAATGACGAAAGTGGCAGGAGATAATCCCGCCCCAGCACCTGGTACAGAGACGGTCGCCGGTCTCTACCAGAAGGCGAAGGATGCTGCCGCGGTCATAGAGAACGTGGCCAGCAAATCGGGCAGACTAAAGGGCACCTTCGTCCGTGCCCTAAGGGACTCCACCAGGCTCATCATGGAGGTCCTAGACGTTCTCCGCTCCACGTCGGTGAGCGAGGAGACGCGCAAACTGCAGGCCGAGAACTCTCGCCTGCAGAAAGCGATCGACGAGCAGAAGAAGGAGATGGAGACACTCCGGCTGGAGATGCGCCAAGTGAGGGACTCGCTGGGCGCATCTCAGAGTATGACACCGCCAGCACCAGCGCTTGCACCTCCAACGGAGACCCTGCCTGTCTCTGAGAGCCCGCTCCCGGAGCCGGCCCCAAGAGTTGCAAGCGCCAAACTGGCGAAGAGGACAAACCCGCCGCTGCGCGAGTGCAGTAGAGCCATGTCCGATACCGATGGAGACCTTGCCGCGCAAATCATAAGCCAGGTGGGCTTCATGATGGATGCGAAACTGGCAGGTCTCGAGGACAGGCTCCTGCCTCCCAAGACGAAGCGTCCCCCGCTAGCGGCGGACCGAAAAAACGCGCAGTCTTACGCTGCTGCGGCCAGGACCCCCGCTGCCTCGGCGAGGACCCCCGCAGCAGTAGCCAAGAAGGCGACTGCCACCGCAGCCGGCACCACACGTGCCACGCCGCTCGCGGCCTCGCAAGGCCCAGCCGCGGCTGCTAGTGGCCCATCCTCCACACAGCCCCAGAAGAAGAGGAAGAGGGGTCCCAGGGGGAGGAAGAAAGGGAAGAAGGGAGGGAACGGCGGCCAAGTCGAGGCCCAACCCCTGCCTTCCGGGTCTGCCGGCGACGGCTGGACCACCGTCGGCAAAGGCCGAAAGAAGAAGGCGGCTCCCACGCAACAGCGCCCAAAGGTGCCCAAGATGCGCACACCCCGCACAGCGGCGGTAGTGCTGCATCTGCAACCGGCGGCAATGGAGGGGGGAACCACCTATGCGGATGTCCTGAGGACGGCCAAGGCCAAGGTGAATCTCCAGAGCCTGGGGATAACCAACCTCAGGATCCGCAAGGCGGTGACCGGCGCGAGAGTGTTGGAGCTCGCGGGCGCAACGAGCGCCGAGAAGGCCGACACCCTGGCTGAAAAGCTCAGGGAGTCGATGAGCGGGGACGTGGTGAAAGTCTCCAGGCCCATAAAACGCGCAGACATGCGCATTGTGGGCCTGGATGACTCCGTCTCCGTTCAAGAGGTGGTGGAGGCAGTGGCCACGGCCGGCGGATGTGCGACGGACGCCGTCAGGACCGGTGTCATTCGCGAAGGCGCGGGTGGCATGGGCTCCCTGATGGTGAGCTGCCCTGTAGCAGCTGCTAAAAGGGTAGCTAAGGGTCGCCTCCTAGTCGGCTGGACCTCTGTCCAGGTGAGGGTGCTGGAGCCGCGTCCGCTGCGGTGCTTCCGATGCCACGAAACCGGACATGCGCACGCCATGTGCGAGTCCGAGGTGGACCGGAGCACCCAGTGTTTCCGATGCGGCCAAACCGGCCACCAGTCCTCACAGTGCTCCGCTACCCCGCACTGCACAGTGTGCGAGGCGGCGAGAAGACCGGCGGAGCACCGATTGGGCAGTTCAAAATGTACTGCCCAAACGAGGAACAAGCGGAAGGTTCGCGATGGCCCTCAGGCCTCCTCGCGACCTTCCCGCCCGCAGGCCGCGGGACGAGTTGGTACTGAGCCCATGAATACCAACTGACGGCTCTGTGGGTGTGGTGATGGTCTCGGTTTCGTCCTGGGAGACCGGGGCGGGAGACCAGACCAGCTTGTGTGGAAGCTCACTTCCACCACCGACGCACGCCGCTCGGATGAGCGGAGCGGGGCGGGGATGGCGGGCGGATGTCGGCCATCTTTCGCCCAAACACCGACGCGGGTCTCACCCTGTGTGCACTGGACTAGGGGAGGAGTGCACATAAGGGGGAGACCCAGGGAGCCACGGGCGGCAGACTCGGGGGAGTCTGTCGTTCCAACCTTCAACTGGCTCGAGTAGGCGTTGCGTGCGTGTTCCGCGCACGCCACTCACGACGAGGCGAGGCCTGACAGGCCACCACTGCCGGGTCGCGGAAGAATGCTTCGGCGATTCCCGGGTCCTGGCACCACAGTGGAAAAGTAGGAACACCGTTGGGTTTTAGTGGGTATACCGGGTGGCAACACCCGGGGAGTCCCACATAACCACGTCGCCCCCCCGGGTGGCGTGGTATGCGTAAAGCATTTCCCAACGCTAAAAAAAAAAAAAAAAAAAAAAAAAAAAAAAGGTTAGGTTAGGTTCCCCCCCAATGGATTCTCGCCTTGTCGTGGCGGGGGGGCTCAGTAGCTGCATCGGCGGGTGCCGCTTTAGCCCAATGATGCAGTGAAGCTAAGAAGAATCCAGCGCGGCGGTGGCAAAGTCCACCGCTGCGCAACCCGTAACCCTTAGCGCTGTGTGGGGGGGCGCCAAAGGGTCGGGGGCCGCTTCCACATGAGTGGAGGGGGCCGCGAGGAGACAACCTCTGTAAAAAACCGCCGGGAGGAGGCGTTTCGCCTTGCGCGCGGCGGTCGTTCGTATTGCACGGCGGCCGTCGGGCCACCCGCAACCCTCGGTATTCCGAGGCGTGGGGGCCGCTCCCACACAAGTGGGGGGGCCGCGAGGAGACAACCTCTTTAAAAAATCCAACCCGGAGGAGGAGGCGCGTGGCGCCGTCGGTGACGGGTTCGGCGGCCATGAATACATGCCCGTCGGACAGGCTTCGGCCACCGTCGCCAAACTTGTTATCCTGGTCAGGTGTCGTGGACATGTCTCGCGGCCTACCAGGACCAAGGGGCTTGCCTTGGTCGGCCGGCCCAAGAGGAGCCAACCTCAATAAAAAACCCCCAAAGTCCCGGCGTTGAGGTGCCTTCGGGCCTTCGCGCGGCGTCGGGGCGCCGGAAGGTGGCGGAGGGGGTATTCTCCGCCAGCTAGCGACCAACCCTGGGGCACCTCCCGCCCCCAGCGGTATTAGGGTTATCCGGGTACAGGGGGCACTGCCCGGATGGACCACCCTTTCCCCCATACTCGTGGGACTCAATATGGAAATTTCAAATAGCAAAGCCGAGATTTCGGAGCTGAACGTTGGGCGTGAAGGAGAGAGGAAGGGAGAGAAAGGAGAAAAGAAGCGTGCTCAGGCACAGTCAGTTACTGGCCTCTATGCGGACACCAAGTCCGCGGGGCAACTTGTGTCGCAACCGGGATCCACCACCCCGGAAGCGGCACAGTGCCCTGGCCTAGGCGCTCGCGCCACTCGTCTCCGCAAGGGGACTGCGGAGGAGGAACTCAACTCCGGACGGCCGATCCTAAGCGGCAAGGATCTGCTGTCCGTAGTTGAGAAGGACAGAAGACTCAGCGTGGTTCTTTCACGCTGCGACACACCTGTCACCACGACGCCCGCTGGCCGGGAGGATGAGTCAATGCTAGACTCGGACGACTCCTCTTGCGCCAGCATGGTGACGGTGGGGTCGGAGTTGTCGGGCCCGAGAAAACGGTTCCTAAAAAGGAATCGGTCGGACCCCGAGGCCGAAGAATCGGACTCGCCTGCGTCGCCCTACGAGGGGACAGGCCACCGGTCCAAGAGGGGAAGAGGTCGCCCCTCCTCCACCGGCAAGTATGTCGGCCTGGCCGCAGCCAGGGCGGCATACAACCAGGAGTTGGCCGAGAGCCTCCGGCTTGAGGCTGAAGCGGAGGTGGCGGGAATGGCCCGGAACCTGAGGGAGGCTAGGGCCTCTTTACAGCCCAGCCCCCTCATGGTTACCCAAGAGGAGGAAGAGCAGACCAGCGCCGCTCTAGCCAACGTCGTGAAGACTTCGCTGGAAACCATTACGATGGTCGCCACGAAGTCTTCACAACTCAAAGGGACCTACGTTCGGGCCCTGAAGGATGCCGTAAAGGGCATCCAAGAAGCGGTGTCCCAAATCAGGGAACGGACGATGACGGAGGAGGTCATGCGGCTGGAGGCCGCTAACTCCAAGCTCACAAAGGAGT
>NC_065423.1:2500-50000 GCF_024362695.1 Pectinophora gossypiella
CCTAACCTAACCTAACCTAACCTAACCTAACCTAACCTAACCTAACCTAACCTAACCTAACCTAACCTAACCTAACCTAACCTAACCTAACCTAACCTAACCTAACCTAACCTAACCTAACCTAACCTAACCTAACCTAACCTAACCTAACCTAACCTAACCTAACCTAACCTAACCTAACCTAACCTAACCTAACCTAACCTAACCTAACCTAACCTAACCTAACCTAACCTAACCTAACCTAACCTAACCTAACCTAACCTAACCTAACCTAACCTAACCTAACCTAACCTAACCTAACCTAACCTAACCTAACCTAACCTAACCTAACCTAACCTAACCTAACCTAACCTAACCTAACCTAACCTAACCTAACCTAACCTAACCTAACCTAACCTAACCTAACCTAACCTAACCTAACCTAACCTAACCTAACCTAACCTAACCTAACCTAACCTAACCTAACCTAACCTAACCTAACCTAACCTAACCTAACCTAACCTAACCTAACCTAACCTAACCTAACCTAACCTAACCTAACCTAACCTAACCTAACCTAACCTAACCTAACCTAACCTAACCTAACCTAACCTAACCTAACCTAACCTAACCTAACCTAACCTAACCTAACCTAACCTAACCTAACCTAACCTAACCTAACCTAACCTAACCTAACCTAACCTAACCTAACCTAACCTAACCTAACCTAACCTAACCTAACCTAACCTAACCTAACCTAACCTAACCTAACCTAACCTAACCTAACCTAACCTAACCTAACCTAACCTAACCTAACCTAACCTAACCTAACCTAACCTAACCTAACCTAACCTAACCTAACCTAACCTAACCTAACCTAACCTAACCTAACCTAACCTAACCTAACCTAACCTAACCTAACCTAACCTAACCTAACCTAACCTAACCTAACCTAACCTAACCTAACCTAACCTAACCTAACCTAACCTAACCTAACCTAACCTAACCTAACCTAACCTAACCTAACCTAACCTAACCTAACCTAACCTAACCTAACCTAACCTAACCTAACCTAACCTAACCTAACCTAACCTAACCTAACCTAACCTAACCTAACCTAACCTAACCTAACCTAACCTAACCTAACCTAACCTAACCTAACCTAACCTAACCTAACCTAACCTAACCTAACCTAACCTAACCTAACCTAACCTAACCTAACCTAACCTAACCTAACCTAACCTAACCTAACCTAACCTAACCTAACCTAACCTAACCTAACCTAACCTAACCTAACCTAACCTAACCTAACCTAACCTAACCTAACCTAACCTAACCTAACCTAACCTAACCTAACCTAACCTAACCTAACCTAACCTAACCTAACCTAACCTAACCTAACCTAACCTAACCTAACCTAACCTAACCTAACCTAACCTAACCTAACCTAACCTAACCTAACCTAACCTAACCTAACCTAACCTAACCTAACCTAACCTAACCTAACCTAACCTAACCTAACCTAACCTAACCTAACCTAACCTAACCTAACCTAACCTAACCTAACCTAACCTAACCTAACCTAACCTAACCTAACCTAACCTAACCTAACCTAACCTAACCTAACCTAACCTAACCTAACCTAACCTAACCTAACCTAACCTAACCTAACCTAACCTAACCTAACCTAACCTAACCTAACCTAACCTAACCTAACCTAACCTAACCTAACCTAACCTAACCTAACCTAACCTAACCTAACCTAACCTAACCTAACCTAACCTAACCTAACCTAACCTAACCTAACCTAACCTAACCTAACCTAACCTAACCTAACCTAACCTAACCTAACCTAACCTAACCTAACCTAACCTAACCTAACCTAACCTAACCTAACCTAACCTAACCTAACCTAACCTAACCTAACCTAACCTAACCTAACCTAACCTAACCTAACCTAACCTAACCTAACCTAACCTAACCTAACCTAACCTAACCTAACCTAACCTAACCTAACCTAACCTAACCTAACCTAACCTAACCTAACCTAACCTAACCTAACCTAACCTAACCTAACCTAACCTAACCTAACCTAACCTAACCTAACCTAACCTAACCTAACCTAACCTAACCTAACCTAACCTAACCTAACCTAACCTAACCTAACCTAACCTAACCTAACCTAACCTAACCTAACCTAACCTAACCTAACCTAACCTAACCTAACCTAACCTAACCTAACCTAACCTAACCTAACCTAACCTAACCTAACCTAACCTAACCTAACCTAACCTAACCTAACCTAACCTAACCTAACCTAACCTAACCTAACCTAACCTAACCTAACCTAACCTAACCTAACCTAACCTAACCTAACCTAACCTAACCTAACCTAACCTAACCTAACCTAACCTAACCTAACCTAACCTAACCTAACCTAACCTAACCTAACCTAACCTAACCTAACCTAACCTAACCTAACCTAACCTAACCTAACCTAACCTAACCTAACCTAACCTAACCTAACCTAACCTAACCTAACCTAACCTAACCTAACCTAACCTAACCTAACCTAACCTAACCTAACCTAACCTAACCTAACCTAACCTAACCTAACCTAACCTAACCTAACCTAACCTAACCTAACCTAACCTAACCTAACCTAACCTAACCTAACCTAACCTAACCTAACCTAACCTAACCTAACCTAACCTAACCTAACCTAACCTAACCTAACCTAACCTAACCTAACCTAACCTAACCTAACCTAACCTAACCTAACCTAACCTAACCTAACCTAACCTAACCTAACCTAACCTAACCTAACCTAACCTAACCTAACCTAACCTAACCTAACCTAACCTAACCTAACCTAACCTAACCTAACCTAACCTAACCTAACCTAACCTAACCTAACCTTTTTTTTTTTTTTTTTTTTTTAACGTTGGGAAATGCATTTACGCATACCCGCCGCCATGGGGATGACGACGGGTTATGTGGGACTCCGGGATCTCAAGTATCCCGCCTACCCACTAAAACCCAACGGTGTTCGTCTTGCCGCCTGAGTGGGAGCCACGGGAACGCGCCCGCATACTTCCGCAACTCCCAGGCGGTGTCCATACGGACCCGGCTCGGTGAGCACTTCAGTGCTCGAAATCGTCAGTGGCGCGCGGAACACACGCGCGCCTACCAACACGGGGACTTTGTGCCAGGTGACGGACGCCCCCCGCATCCGTCACCAGCATCCCCACCTACGGGATACGCCGATCATGCGCCAACCTTCTCCGTCCCACCCGAGTCCGACGGATCGGGTCAGACGCAGGATCGGCCTCCCGCGACCTCTCGGCGGCCTCTTTCTGCGCCACCACGTCCTCGCAGAAAGAGTGTACCGCTCTCCAGGCCCTCTCGCTACCGACCATGGCCGAGACCACGGCAGGCAGGGACAGGTCCTGGCCGACCACGCACCTAAGTCGCGCCCGCGACTCAGCCCATTCTGGGCATGCGGCGAGAGTGTGGTCCGCCGTATCATCGGCGGCGCCGCAATGGTGGCAATCTGAGGTCGGCTCTCTTCCGGCGACCCTGCACAGGTACCTGCCAAAGCAACCATGCCCGGACAGGACCTGCGTCAGGCGGAAAGAGAGCGCCCCGAACCGTCTATCGACCCATTCATCTAGAACGGGTCGGATCGCCTCGACCGTTCTGTGGCCGGCACTCGGCGCCTCCAGGGCTCGCGACCATCTCAGAAGGGTATCTCGACGAGCGTTAAGTCTCAGACTCGAGATCTCCTCCGGAGATGGCGCTCCGCCATCGGCACGCGCTCGAGCCGCGTGTCTGTAGACACTGGCCAGAACATTGGCGTCCAGCTCCCATGGGGGGGTACCGGCCAAGGCGCAGGCGGCCTCGAACGAGATGGTACGGTACCCCCTCACCACCCTCGTGGCCATGGCCCTTTGAGGTCTCCTCAACAGGGCTCTGTTATGGGCGCTTAAGGCGTCCACCCAGATTGGGGCTCCGTACAGTGCCATCGATCTGACAACCCCACAGTACAGACGACGGCAGCCCACCTTCGGCCCTCCGATGTTCGGAAGTAGCCGACTGAGTGCGCCAGCAGCGGCGATTAATCTGGGCGCTAGGCCGGAGAAATGCGCACGGAAGTTCCATCGGCTGTCTAGGACGAGGCCTAGGTACCGCATCGTCGATTTGACGCCGATGGAAACTCCCCCCACCACGATGTGCGCACCGGCCGGCGGAGCCGCACGGGGTCCGTGGAAGAAGATGGCTTCTGACTTAGTCAGAGCCACCTCCAACCCCAGGCGCCGGATCTTGCTCACCACATGAGCCACACCCGCCGTGGCGAGAATGGAGGCCTCCCGGTATGTGCTGCTTCGAGCCGTCACGAGGGTATCGTCGGCGTAACAAGTTACGTCGACCCCTCGGAGATTCGCTCCACGCAGCACCCAGTCGTAGCCAATGTTCCACAGGAGCGGGCCGAGGACCGAACCCTGTGGAACACCGCACGACACTGACCATTCTCGCCATCCCTCGGACGCCGGGAAGCTCACGGCCCTCACGGAGAGGTATGCCGCTAGCAACCGGCGGAGGTACGGGGGCACCATGTGGTACCTGAGTGCTTCCCTGATGCAGCTCCAGGGCAGGGTGTTGAAGGCGTTGGCGATGTCCAGAGACACCGCCAAGACGACCTCCCCCTGAGCTACAGCGGCGTCCGCTAGGGCCCTCACCCGCGCAATTGCGTCGATGGTGGATCTGCCCCTGCGGAAACCGAACTGGCATGCACTCAGGTCCGGACCGGCATCCTCCAGATGCTCGATCAGGCGAGCAGCGATTACTCGCTCCAGCAACTTGCTGGACTCGTCCAGCAGGACAATCGGCCTGTAGGCAGACGGGGAGTCAGCAGGTCGGCCCTCCTTACGAATAAGGACGAGCTTCCCAGTCCTCCACCGTCGAGGGAAGTGACCTCTCACTAAACACCCCGTGAAGAGGTCCCTCAACCTCGGCCCCAGACCGCCATCCACCCGTAGAGCGAGGACCCAGACACGCCCTGGTATGCCATCAAGGCCCGGGGCAGTGTTTTTGGCCTGCAGTCTCCTGACTGCGATCTCCAATTCGGCCTCGCTTACGGGCGGAACCTCCTCGTCCGCGGCATCCGCCATGCCATTCTGCAAGGCCATCGCTGGAGGCGTGTGCTCAGCCCTGTCGGGAAACAGGGCCGACACGACGCGGCTCACGAGCTGTGGTTGGAGACTCTGAGTCAGTGGGGGAGCCCAGGGGCGAAGCTTACGCCTCACCATCCTGTACGGCCTACCCCACGGATCGACATCAAGAGACTCCAACATCTCCCGTTCCGCCGCATCTTTGGCCTCAGCAATGGCTATTTGCAGGGCCCTCTTGGCCACTCTATAGGAGGATTCGGCTCGCGCCAAGAGCTCCTCATCCCTGATGCGCCGCCTTCGACTCCTTGTGTACCGGCGTCTCGCCTCGACGCAGGCTTGCCTGAGCCGCGTGAGTTCCGCGGACCACCAGTACACAGCTCGTCGTGAGGGAAGCGCTCTAACGCGGGGCATGCAGGCGTCGCACACCCTCGCCATCGCCTGCTGGATAGCCTCGGTCTCCCGTTCAACCTCTGGCTCGCCGTCGGGCTGCAGCCAAGCCTCGACTATCACCGCCTCCTCCAGGGCCTCGTAGTCGAGGCGCTTTAGCGCCCATTTAGGACCGTTCTCCACCGGAACTGGGATCGGGCTCCTCGGGGTACCAGGGAACGCGGAAACACTGAAACGGATATACAGGTGATCCGACAGCGTCTCCACGTCCTCCTGCACTTCCCAGCTCTGAACACAGCGCGCCAGGGCGGCGTCCGCGAACGTTACGTCCACGATAGAGCCGCCCTGTTGCCGCACGCACGTGTTCACCGATCCATGGTTGAGAACGGTCAATCCAGCGGTCAAGGCCCACTCCTCGACCGCCTCTCCTCGGACGTCAGTCGCCGGACATCCCCAGACCGTCGACTTGGCGTTGAGATCGCCGGCAACAATCACACGGGCAGTGCGCCTCCGCCCCACAAGCACACCGACTTCAAGCAGGAACTGCTCAAAGTCGGACAGGCTGCGGTTTGGCGAGAAGTACACACTGACCAGTGTGATGTCCCCCAAGACAGCAGCGACATAACCTCCACCTCGCACTACGTGCTCGAGTGGAGGCAATCCCGCCCCCGTCCGCGAAATCAACGCCGCCACGCCAGTCAGATCGCTCACCCAGTTGTCCCGGGGCGGAACCGAGTACGGCTCCGAGACCGCCACCACATCGATCAACCACTCTGCCATGCTCTGGAGCAACAGGTCCTGGGCCCTGGCAGAGTGATTGATGTTGGCCTGGAGAACACTAAGAGCCATCGTTAGTTAGTGCTCATGGGCTCGCCAACTGGTCCCGCGGCTTGCGGGCGGGAAGGTCGCGAGGGGGCCTGGGGGCCATTGCGACTCTTCCTCTTGCTCTTTGATTGGGCGGTACATAGTGAACCGCCCAATCGGTGTTCCGCCGGTCTTCGCGCCGCTTCGCACACTGTGCAGTGCGGGGCAGCGGAACACTGAGCAGACTGGTGGCCGGTTTGACCGCACCTAAAGCACTGAGTGCTCCGGTCCACCTCGGACTTGCACAAGGCGTGCGTGTGCCCAGTATCGAGGCACCGGAAGCACCGCAGCGGGCGCGGCTCCAGCACCTTGACCTGGGCAGAGGTCCAACCCACAAGGAGGCGACCTTGAGCCACCTTTTTGGCAGCAGCAATTGGGCAGCTCAACAAGAGCGAGCCCATGCCGCCTGCACCCTCGCGTATGGCACCCGCCTTGATGCCATCGGCCGCGCAGCCACCGACTTTGGCTACCGCCTCCACCACTTCCTGAGCGGTGACGGAGTCGTCCAGCCCCACGACGCGCATCTGAGCGCACTTTGTGGGTCTGGAGACCTTGACGACGTCTCCGCTCATCGACTCCCTTAACTTGGCAGCCAAGGAGTCGGCCTTCTCGGCGCTAGAGGCGCCCGCAACCTCCAGCACTCGCGCGCCGGTTGCCGCCTTGCGGACCTTGAGGCCAGAGATGCCGAGGCTCTGTAAGTCCACTTTGGACTTGGCCTCCCTCAAGATGTCCGCGTAGCTTGCTCCGCTCTCCACCGCCGCTGGCTGCAGCTGCACTACCACCGCAGATGTGCGCGGTGGGCGCAGCTTGGGAGCCTTAGGGCGTTGTGGCGGTTGAGCCGGAGCCGCCTTCTTCTTCCGGCCTCGGCCGACAACGGTCCAACCGTCACCAGCGGGCCCTGAAGGTAGGGGTTGGGCCTCACTCTGGCCACCATTCCCTCCCCTCTTCCTCTTCCTGCCACCCCTCTTCCTCTTCCGAGGCGCAGGGTTCAAGCCGCTGGCAGCCGCTGCCGGGGCAGCGCGTGCAGTGCCAGTCGTCTTGGGTGCAGGGGCAACCAACTTGTTCGTCGCGGTTGCGACGGAAGTCCTCGCTGCGGCAGCGGACGCCTTCGCTGCAGCAGCGTATGTGGACGCGTTCTTTCGGTCCGCTGCCAGCGGTGGGCGCATCACTCTCGGGGGCAGGAGTCTGTCCTCCAGACCTGCCAGTCTCGCATTGATCATGAAGCCAACTTGGCTTATGATCCGCGCGGCAAGGTCTTCACCCGGATCGGACGCGACTCGACTGCCCTCGGGCGGCGGCGGGACCGATGTTTTCGCCGGCTTGGTGCGTACCACTCTCGGAGCCGGCTCCGAGCGCAAGCTCTCTGCCGGCTGCTCGGGAGGCGCGCTCGCCAAGAGTGGCGCAGGCGCTGGCTGTGCCATGTCTTGGGATGCGGACAAAGAGGCCTTCATTTGCCGCATCTCCTGCCGAAGGACGTCAATTTCCTTCTGCTGCTCTTCTAATGTTCTCTGCAGACGGGCGTTCTGAGCCTGCAGGTTTCGCGTCTCGTCGCTCGACGTCGTGTCGCGCAGGACGTCCAAGACACTCACAATGAGTTTCGAGGACTCCTTCAAGGCGCGAACAAACGTGCCTTTCAGCCGACCCGACTTGCAGGCCACGTTTTCGACGATCGCGGCCGCGTCTTTCGCCTTTTGGCACAGCTCGGCAACAGTCTCAGGGACGTCGTCCGAGCCGAGGTCTCTCCTCGGTGATTCGGACTCAGTCTCCAGAGATGTGCCGGAGCTTCGGAGGCGGAAAACCTTCTTGGCCGATTCGGCCACCTCTTTTTCGGCCTGAAGCATGAGCTCCTCCCGCATGGCGCGGTTCAGCTCAGCCTTGGCCTTGGCGAGGCCAACATACTCGCCCGTGGTGGGAGGGCGACCTCTACCTCGCTTGGCCCGCGCCCTTATGACAGGCGAGCCGAGCGTCGTTACCGACGCCCGGTCCTCGTCGTCAGAGGACGGTTCCGAGAGCGAAACTGGTTTGCGCTTGCGCCACAGTTTGCCCTCTGGGAGGGAGGTCACGCTCTCCATAGAGCACACAGTCCTTAAACTGCACGCTTCGTCCGAAGACGAAGCGGGGAAAGGACTAGTCCTAGGCCGCTCCGGCTGGGCACTTGGCCCAGGGGCAGCACCATCAGCACCAGGTGCTGGAGTCAAATCAGGGGTTGGGATGCGCTCCAACACCACCCGCGCTTCGGGAAGCGCAGATGGTGTTGACGCGCGGGAGTCATGTCCGGGTTGGGCGGTAAACGCCGGGTAGAAGTCTACCACGTCAGTCACTGGTTTACGGAGGCTCTGCGAGCCTACGGAGCGATCGCAGCCCCCCCCACATACGAATGGGGGCCTTATACTGGATTCACCGGTTTCCCGGCTGCCAGCGTGGGTAGTTTCATTCTGAATCGCTTTCTTCATGGTTGCTGTACCTCAGCAGGCGGTCTCTTTTATTAACCAGGGTGAGCTCCCTGGGGTGCCCTCACGGCCTGGAACGCCAGACCATACAGCCCCTCGCCGGGCACCACAAACTTAGGCTTTCGGTGATTTTTTCAGAGGTTGTCTTCCTCGCGGCCCCCTCCGCTCAGTGCGGAGGCGGCCCCCGCTCCAGACAGCGTTGCGTCTGGGCTACGGGTCGGACCGACGGTGGCCGAAGCCATTGCCCGGCATTGCTGCCGGACCCGCCGCCCCTGCCAACGGTGGGGCCGAAGCCCCTGTCATCTGGCCGAAGCCAGAGACGCCGTCGGATGGTCACCCTCCTGTGTCCACTCCGCGCACCACCTCGTCCCTGCAGAGGGCCACGAGCGAGAGTGACTCCACCACGCTGTTTTGGTCCGCGCCGGCCGAAGCCGGTACCCCCCCATATCTGGGGGGGCGTTCCCCTATCCGCCACCTGGGGACGCGCCCGATGGGAGATCAGCAACTCCACACGGGAACCTAACCTAACCTAACCTAACCTAACCTAACCTAACCTAACCTAACCTAACCTAACCTAACCTAACCTAACCTAACCTAACCTAACCTAACCTAACCTAACCTAACCTAACCTAACCTAACCTTTTTTTTTTTTTTTTTTTTTTTTAACGAGGAGAAATCCGTCATGGATACCCAGCCGCCCGGGGAAAGCGACTGGGTTATGTGAGACTCCTACTCACTAAAACTCCTCGGTGTTCAGCAGCCTCCGCCTATTGGCGGGTGTGCGGGGACGTTTACACACTCTTCCGTGCACCCGCCGGCGCCGTCCGGAACGGACGCTCCCAGGGTTCAGGGTGGGAGGAGTGCAGTCCACCCTGACCTCCGCTTTTATGTGGTCTGCCGGAACACACGACAGACCACATCCTCCGTGAGCCCTTGATGGATTCGGGCGACGGAATTTCCCCGCTTCCGCCGGCTTCCGAGGGCTTGTTGACCGGGCAAGAGTCGGCGAGCATTACCCCCCTTCTCCGCCCGGTTTGCCAACGTTGGATAGGATCCGAGAGGGGGACGTCCCCTCGGGTCCGCTCTGTTGCCTCCTTCCGCGCCACCACGTCCTCACGGAAGGAGACCATCGCATTCAGCGTTCCCCTGCCGCCAACCACGGCGTTGACCATGGGTGGCAGCAGGAGGCCGCTGCCAACCACTCAACGGCACGTTGTTACGCCCACGCCGGACGGACCCCCGGCGTGTTTGGCTGCTCTGACAGCCGCTGCCTCCATCTTCGCAGCGGGCTGTGTCGAGCGCACTCCTCCCTGCGGCTTGCCATTACTGGCCGGTCGTCATCGCCTCCTGCGATGGCTGCCTCGGTGCTTGGCCAGGGACTGGAATCTTGGCAGTCCCTTTTCTGCCCTTCTTCGGCCGTGCGCACTTCCGACCCCCGGTTGCATGGTTTGCAGGTTTCCCTGCAGCCTTGCAAACGGGGCAGTGGAGGTCGCCGGTACATGACGACGCCATGTGACCTTCCTGCCCGCACCGGAAGCAGTTCCGGCTTCGGTCGACCTGCGAATTGCACTGGAGCCCAGTATGCCCAATCTCGAAGCACTTAAAGCACTTCATTGGCCTAGGCCCCAGTGCACGCACCCGAGCTGAACTCCAGCCGATAAGGAGTCGCCCGCGTTCTAGCACCGTTTTGGCAGCCCCGATAGGGCACTCAACTAGCGCGCTGCCCACGCCAAACACGCCAACCCGGATAGGGCCGACCTTGACATGCTCCGGAGAGCATTTCCCGACCTCAGCCACGGCAGCCGTGATGCTCTCCGCAGTCGCCGAGTCGTCCAGCCCGGAGACGACCACATCGGTACATCTCACAGGGCAAGCCACCTTGACTGTTTCTGGGAGGACCTCTTTCAGCTTCGCTGCAAGGAGTTCGGCCTTGTCCGCGCTCTCCTTTCCGGGGATCTCGAGCACTCGAGCCCCGGTGGCAGCCAGACGGAAGCGCAGGCCGTCTATTCCCAGCTGTCTGAGGTTCACTCCCATCTTCGCCCTGGTGAGCACCTGGGCATATGTGACTCCCTCGGCGATCGTCTCCGGACGCAAGGTCAGGGTGACCACAGCCGACCTAGGGGGGCGCAGAGCCTTTGCCTCTTCACTGCCTCTCGCCTTTTTAGGCTTTGCCTTTCCGCGCGGCCTTGTAGTGTCTACATGGCTCGCCGGAGGCTTGCTGGGCGTAGTCTGGGCTGTGGGAGTGGCATCGGCTTTGCGCGCCTTCTTTTTCCCCTTCTTGCCTTTCCGCACCACGTCGCTCCACGTCTCCGCAGGTGGCTGCGATCCCTGCAAGGGGGTCGCTTCGCCACGTGTGGGCGCTGGGGTGGGAAGGTCTGCTGCTGGGGCAGCCTTTCTGGCTGCCTTGGCGGCAGGCGCTTTGGCAGGTGGGAGTTTGGCTGCCTTTGTAGCCTGTGGCTGAGCTCCCTTTGCCTGCGGAGCAGGCTTCTTCAGGTCCGCTTGCAGCGGCGGACGGAACGCCGACGGTGGGAGGAGGCGGTTTTCCAGCCTGGCCAGCTTGATGTCGATCATACGATCGATGTCAGACAGTATGGCTGACCGCTGGTCCGCCTCACTCCTTCCCTCCTCCTGGGGTGCAGGCGCCTTGGCGCGGGAGTTCTCAGCGGAGAGACGCGCAAGGTCCTCGCGGAGTTTGATCATCTCCCCGCTGAGGCTCTCCACCCTTCTCCGCAGTTCTGCGTTCTCAGAACGTAGAACCCGGACTTCCTCATCGGAGGTCCTCTCCGTTAAAGCCGCCACAGCCTGTTCTATCTGCGTGGCGGCTTTCTTCAGGGCGTTCACGAACGTGCCCTTGAGGTTCTTGGATTTGCGAGCAACGTCAAGGATGACCTTGACGCTGCTCTCCACCCGCCCCTCAAGGCAGTCCGCAGGCACTGCCGCAAGCTCCCTGGTCGACTCGAGGACCTCCGATTCGTCCAGGAGTTCGAGCTCCGCTCTTTGGGCACTGACCAAGGCCTCCTTCGCCTTGGCCAGACCAACGTAATGCCCAGTGGTGGGTGGCCTTCCCCTGCCGCGCTTGGCAGCACGGTTCGGAGTAGCCGCAGCAATGGATGAGCCTGCTCCTGACTCATCACTGCTCCCCGCCTCCGGGGCTCTCCGCTTTTTGCGCCGCTTATCGCCGTCCGAGTAGGAGACAGCTGTATCCATCCCCGAACAGTCGGATTCCGTTTCCGAGATGGGCACAGCCGCCCCCACCATTGGCCCTCGCAGGCCTCTGGCCATACTCTCCGAGCTGCCCCCAGCCGTGGCCCTGTACGTTCTGGGAGGCACCTGTTCCTTCGACCACCGGTGCTTGCCGCTAAGCACCGGCGATTTCGGGTCCAAGGTTGACCCACCCGTCCTTTTCCCCTTGCGGGGCTCATCAACTGCACTTGAGCAGCTGCTGATGTCGTCGTCGGATAAGACGGCCGCCTCCGGATTGGTGGTATCCGAAGGCAATGCCGATCTTTCCCCAGATCGCGCGCAATCGTGTCCTCGTTTCTCGCCAAAGTCATCAATCAAATCGGTCCGTATATTTTTATTTTTAATTACATCCACTAGCTCCACAAATGGTTTTTTGTCCATGTTTTTTTAATTGATCCCACGAGAGTGAGGGAAATATTCAGTCCACCCGGGCAGTGCCCTCTGTACCCGGGTAACCCTAATCCGCCTGGGGGGTCGGGCGGTGCCCCAGCGATGGCCGCTCGCTGCCGGAGGTATCCCCTCCGCCACCTGTAACAGGCGCCTCACGCCGCGCAGGACCCGAAGGTGCCCCAACGTAAGACTTTGGAGATTTTTTAGTGAGGTTTACTCCTCTCGGGGCCGGCCGGTTAAGGCAAGCCCCCCTGGCCCTGAGACATGCCGCGAGACATGACCACCGCAAGTCAGGGTAACAGGTTCGCCCGACTGTGGCCGAAGCCTGTCCGCCAGCCGTACATTGACGACCGACGAACCAGCCGCGCGAAGGCGGAATTCGCCTCCTCCCTGCGGATTTTTTATAGAGGTTATCTCCTCGCAGCCCCCTCCACTCAGTGTGAAGGCGGCCCCCGTTCCTGCGACCCCACCAAGTGCAGGCTTACGGGTTGCCCGACGGTGGCCGAAGCCGTTGCCCGCCCAGAGTTATCTGAGCGGACCCGCCGCGCGTTGGGTTCTTCTTAGCTTCACTGTGGAAGTGATATGGAGTAAGCGGCATTTCCAACCACTTCCACAGCTACTGAGCCCCCCCGCCACGACAAGGCGAGAACCCATTGGGGGGGAACCTAACCTAACCTTTTTTTTTTTTTTTTTTTTTTTTTTTTTTTTTTTTTTTTTTTTTTTTTTTTTTTTTTTTTAACGTTGGGAAATGCGTTACGCATACCACGCCGCCCGGGGGGACGACGTGGTTATGTGGGACTCCCCGGGAAACCCGGTATACCCACTAAAACCCAACGGTGTTCCTCCTCGCCGCCATGTGGCGGGGATGCGGGAACGCAATTGCACACAACCGCGTCCCCGCCGGCGGATGCCCTCTTGGGCCCAGCGCCTATGGGGGCGCAACAAGCGCCTCCCCCTCCGCCGAGGGCTGCCCGGAACACTTGGGGAGCCCTACAGCACGGGACCTATGTTGTGGATGGCGGTCCCCCGACCACCATCCACAGGTCCCCGTCAGGGTGGAGCTGGATCCATTCATTGAACGGTATCCATCCGCTCCACCCCGGCCCTCTTGGCCTTGGCCTTCTTGGCCTTGCGCTTCCCCTTCTTCGGGGCGCTCTTCTTCTCCGGGGCCTGGTTCTTTGGCTTGTTTGCCGCAGAAACACAGCCAGTCCCCCCGATCGAGTGTGACGCCGGCTTGCCCGCAGCCTCACACACTGGGCAGTGAGGCTCGGCGTCACAATCTCGTGCCCTGTGGTTCGATTGTCCGCAGCGGAAGCACAGTTGGCTGCGGTCGAACTCACAGGTGCACTTAACCCCCATGTGGCCCGGCTCCAGGCAGCGGAAGCACCTCATTGGTCTTGGGCTGAGGAGCCTCGCTCTTGCCGATGTCCATCCGACCTGGACCCTGCCGGAGCCGGCCACCTTTTTTGCAGCGGTGACGGGACAGCTCACCCAGAGGGAGCCGTCTCCCCGCGGACCGACCACGACTCTGCCGCATTTAACTGCTTCGGAGGAGCACCCTCCCTCCTTGGCAATCGCCTCCGCCACCTCAAAGGCGTCAGCCGAATCGTCCAACCCTGTGATGCGGATTTCCGCCCGCTTCACAGGCCTGGCGACCCGGACCGCCTCGGGGCTCAGGACCTCCTTTAGCTTATTAGCCAAGGAGTCCGCCTTCTCGGCTGAGGCCTCACCCCCAACCTCCAGCATGCGTGCCCCGGTTGCGGTCCTGCGGAACCTCAAGCTGTCGATCTTGAGGTCCGCAAGACGGACACGCTGCTTGGCGTCGGAGAGGATGGACGCGTACGTCACACCCCTCTCCTCCGCCCCCGGTGCCAGGGTGAGCGTCACCGCTGCAGTTTTGGGCGCGCGGAGCCTCACTTTTGCGCGCGCCGTGGGCTGGGCCTTTTGCGGCTCCTTCGCGCCTTTGGCCGCCTTAGCCTTGGCCTTGGCCTTTCGGCCAACGACTGCCGTCCAGGGCAGCTCCTCCGGTGTGGAGGCAGGCTGACGCCGTGCCTCTGCTGCCTCCTGCGCAGCCAGGCTTTTCTTCTTGCTTTTCCCCTTCTTTCCCGAAGAAGGGGGAGCAGAAGAGGCCTGGCTGTTCGTGGGAGCCTCATTGGCGGGCTTTGGTTTTACGCCTGGCCCTGCCGTGGGGCGGCCACTGCCACTTGTGTGAACGACCGGGGCCCCCGCTGGCTCTTTGGGAGCAGGGTTTGCCCTGGCAGCTTTGGCGTCTGCTGCAAGTGGCGGCCGTCGACGGGGTTCCGGCAGGAGGCGGTCCTCAATGCCGGCCAGTCTAGCGTTCAGCATAGTGCCGAACGCTTCGACATTCGCCCGAGAGACCTCCTCCAACAGTTGCCGGAGACCTGGCTCTGGATGTTGTTGAGCTGGTCGCTGCCGCAACTCCTGGAGGTCGCGGCGCAGGTCAGCGACCTCCTTCCTCAACTGGGAGTTCGCGGCTTCCAGCCGCGTAACTTCATCCGACATTGTCCGGGCCCTGATCTGGGACATTGCGTCCTGGATGCCCTTTACGGCGTCCTTCAGGGCCCGAACGTACGTCCCCTTAAGTTGAGAGGACCTGGTGGCGACCATCGTAATGGTCTCCAGCGAGGTCCTCACAACATTAGTTAGGGCAGCGGACGTCTGCTGCTCTTCCTCCTCCTGAGTCGTTGGTTGGGGGCTGGGCTGTAGAGAGGCCCTAGCCTCCCTAGCTCCTCGAGCCACGTCAGCGACCTCCGCTTCGGCCACAAGCCGGAGACTCTCCGCAAGCTCCCGGTTGTATGCGGCCCTGGCTGCGGCCAGGCCCACATACTTCCCGGTAGAGGGCGGGCGTCCTCTCCCTCTCTTCGATCTTAGAGCGTCCCTTTCAAGGGGCGACCCAGCCGAGTCTCCCGAGTCGTCCTCCATGTCAAGGTCTGATCGGTTCCTTTTCAGGAACCGTTTTCCGACCGACAACTCTGACCCCACTGTTACCATACTAGCACAGGAGGAGTCGTCGTCCGAGTCCATAGACTCCTCCTCCCGGCTAGCGGGCTTTGCGGTGACTGGCGGGTCGCAGCGCGTCAACACTACGCTCAGTCGGCGCCCCTTCTCGACTTCGAGTAGCCGATCCTTGCCGCTAAGGATCGGCTCTCCGGAGTCAACTCCCTTCTCCTCTGTCCCCTTCCGGAGACGGCTGGCGCAAGCGCCTAGGCCAGGGCCCTGCAACGCTTCCGGGGTGGTGGTTCCCGGTTGCATCGCAGGGTGCCCCGCGGACTTAGTGCCCGCTTTGCGGCCGCAAATCGTCAGTGCCGGAGCACGCTTTTGTTTTCTTTCTCCTTCTTCTTCTCCCATTCCTGCTTCTCTGCCTCCTCCTTTCAGCTCCGAAAATTCGGCTATATTATATTTTGAAGATTCCATTTTTAGACCCACGAGTATGGGGGAAAGGGTGGTCCATCCGGGCAGTGCCCCCTGTACCCGGATAACCCTAATACCGCTGGGGTGCGGGAGGTGCCCCAGGGTTGGTCGCTAGCTGGCGGAGAATACCCCCTCCGCCACCTTCCGGCGCCCCGACGCCGCGCGAAGGCCCGAAGGCACCTCAACGCCGGGACTTTGGGGGTTTTTTATTGAGGTTGGCTCCTCTTGGGCCGGCCGACCAAGGCAAGCCCCTTGGTCCTGGTAGGCCGCGAGACATGTCCACGACACCTAACCAGGATAACAAGTTTGGCGACGGTGGCCGAAGCCTGTCCGACGGGCATGTATTCATGGCCGCCGAACCCGTCACCGACGGCGCCTCGCGCCTCCTCCTCCAGGTGGATTTTTTAAAGAGGTTGTCTCCTCGCGGCCCCCCCCACTTGCGTGGGAGCGGCCCCCACGCCTCGGAATACCGAGGGTTGCGGGTGGCCCGACGGCCGCCGTGCAATACGAACGACCGCCGCGCGCAGGCGAAACGCCCCCTCCTGGCGGTTTTTTACAGAGGTTGTCTCCTCGCGGCCCCCTCCACTCAATGTGGAAGCGGCCCCCGACCCCTTTGGCGCCCCACCACAAAGCACTAAGGGGTTACGGGTTGCGCAGCGATGGACTTTGCCACCGCCGCGCTGGATTCTTCTTAGCTTCACTGCATCATTGGGCTAAAGCGGCACCCGCCGATGCAGCTACTGAGCCCCCCTGCCACGACAAGGCGAGAATCCATTGGGGGGAACCTAACCTAACCTAACCTAACCTAACCTTTTTTTTTTTTTTTTTTTTTTTTTTTTAACGTTGGGAAATGCGTTACGCATACCACGCCGCCCGGGGGGGACGACGTGGTTATGTGGGACTCCCCGGAAAAGCCGGTATACCCACTAAAACCCAACGGTGTTCCTCCTCGCCGCCATGTGGCGGGGACACGGGAACGCAGCTGCACACAACCGCGTCCCCGCCGGCGGATGCCCTCTTGGGCCCTGCGCCTATGGGGGCGCATCAAGCGCCTCCCCCACCGCCGAGGGCTGCCCGGAACACTTGGGCAGCCCTACAGCACGGGACCCATGTTGTGGACGGCGGTCCCCCGACCACCGTCCACGGGTCCCCGTTAGGGCGGAGCTCTGTCCATTCAAGGAACGGTGTCCATCTGCTCCGCCCCGGCCCTCTTGGCCTTGCGCTTTGGCCGCTTTGGCTTCGGCGCACTCTCCTGCGGGCTTTTGGCTGCCGGCTTGGCAGCAGAAATGCATCCGCTGCCACCGATGGAATGAGCCGCCGGTTTGCCTGCCGTCGCACAGACGGGGCAATGGGGCTCAGCCGTGCAGTCCCTCGCCTGATGGTCGGGTTGACCGCAGCGGAAGCACAGTCGGCTGCGGTCAACCTCGCAGGAGCACTTCACTCCGAGGTGCCCGGGCTCCAGGCAACGGTAGCACCGTGCCGGTCTGGAGTCGAGAAGCCTTACTCGGGCCGACGTCCACCCGACCAGTAGTCGGCCAGAGTCGGACAGCTTCTTGGCGGCCGCGACTGGACAGCTGATCCAGAGGGCGCCGTCCCCTCTCGGCCCGACGACGATCCGCCCATGCTTCACGTCGTCGACCGCGCACCCTCCTTCCTTGGCCACAGCGTCGGCCACCTCGATGGCGTCGGCTGAGTCGTCCAGCCCAGTGACGCGGATTTCCGCGCGCTTCACTGGGCGGACGACCTTGACCGCGCCCGGGCTGAGGACCTCCCTCAGCTTCTTGGCGAGAGAGTCCGCCTTCGCCGCCGAGTTCTCCCCTCCGATCTCAAGCAGGCGCGCACCCGTCGCCGCCCTGCGGAACCGCATGTTGCTGATTCCGAGGTCAGCGAGGGAGACGCGCCGCTTGGCGTCGGAGAGGATCGAGGCGTATGTTACGCCTCTCTCCTCGACTCCGGGCACCAAGGTCAGCGATACCGCTGCCGTTCTTGGTGTCCGGAGCTTGGCCTTCTTCTGGGCCGTGGACCGAGGCTTTGGCGGCTCTTTGGCCACCTTGGCCGCTTTGGCCGCCTTGTTCCTGGCCTTTCGGCCAACAACGGCGGTCCATGGCTCCGCCGTTGGTGCAGGGGCAGGTTGGCGCCGAGCCTCTGCTGCCTCTTGTGCAGCCAGGCTTTTCCTCTTGTTCTTCCCCTTCTTTCCCGAAGAAGAGGGAACAGAGGGAGCCTGACTGTTAGTGGGAGCTTCCTTGCCATCCTTTTTGTCGGGCTTTGACACGGGCTGACCACTACTTCTCGTAGAAGCGACCGGGGCCCCTGCTGGCGCAGAGTGAGCAGGGTCTGCCCTGGCACTCCTAGCGTCCGCTGCGAGCGGAGGTCTCCTGCGCGGCTCCGGGAGGAGACGGTCTTCGATCCCGGCCAACCGAGCGTTCAGCATGTTGCCGAACATCTCAGCGTTGGCGCGGGCTGTCTCCTCCAGTAGCTGCCGGAGGCTTGGCTCCGAGCTCTGAGGCTGGGAGGGTCGCTGCCGCAACTCTTGCAAGTCGCGGCGCAGATCGGCGACTTCCCTCGTGAGCTTGGAGTTAGCGGCCTCCAGCCGCATCACCTCCTCAGACATCGTCCGCTCCCTGATCTGGGACACGGCCTCTTGAATGCCCTTTACGGCATCCTTCAGGGCCCGGACGTATGTCCCTTTCAATTGTGAAGACTTCGTGGCGACCATCGTAATGGTTTCCAGCGAAGTCTTCACTACGTTGGCTAGTGCAGCGCTCGTCTGCTCTGCCTCCTCATCCTGGGCTGACAGGAGGGGGCTGGGCTGTAAAGAGGCCCTAGCCTCCCTCATGTGCCGGGCCATTCCCGCCACCTCTGCCTCAGCCTCAAGCCGTAGGCTCTCAGCCAGCTCCTGATTATATGCCGCCCTGGCTGCGGCCAGGCCGACATATTTGCCAGTGGAGGAGGGCGGACGACCTCTCCCCCTTTTGGACCTGTGGCCCGCCCCTTCGAAGGGTGACGCAGGCGAGTCCGACTCCTCGGCCTCAGGGTCTGACCGATTCCTTTTGAGGAACCGTCTTCCGCCTGACAACTCCGACCCCACCGTCACCATGCTAGCGCAGGAGGAATCATCGTCCGAGTCCATGGACTCCTCCTCCCGGCTAGCGGTCTTCGTGGTGACGGGCGTGTCACAGCGTGTTAATACCACGCTGAGACGCCTCTCCTTCTCAACTACCGACAGCAGATCCTTGCCGCTTAGGATCGGCTGTGCGGAGTTGACATCCTCCTGTTTGGTCCCCTTGCGGAGACGGGTGGCGCGAGCGCCTAGGCCAGGGCACTGTGCCGCTTCCGGGGTGGTGGATCCCGGTTGCGCCACAAGTTGCCCCGCGGACTTGGTGTCCGCATCAAGGCCGGTAAACGTCTGTGCCTGAGCACGCTTAATCTCTCCTCCTACTTCTCCCTTCCTCATCTCTTCACACCCACCGTCCAGCTCCGAAATCTCGGCTTTATTATTTGCAGAAATGTTCATTTTGAGTCCCACGAGAATGGGGGAAAGGGTGGTCCATCCGGGCAGTGCCCCCTGTACCCGGATAACCCTAATACCGCTGGGGTGCGGGAGGTGCCCCAGGGTTGGTCGCTAGCTGGCGGAGAATACCCCCTCCGCCACCTTCCGGCGCCCCGACGCCGCGCGAAGGCCCGAAGGCACCTCAACGCCGGGACTTTGGGGGTTTTTTATTGAGGTTGGCTCCTCTTGGGCCGGCCGACCAAGGCAAGCCCCTTGGTCCTGGTAGGCCGCGAGACATGTCCACGACACCTGACCAGGGTAACAAGTTTGGCGACGGTGGCCGAAGCCTGTCCGACGGGCATGTATTCATGGCCGCCGAACCCGTCACCGACGGCGCCACGCGCCTCCTCCTCCGGGTTGGATTTTTTAAAGAGGTTGTCTCCTCGCGGCCCCCCCCACTTGTGTGGGAGCGGCCCCCACGCCTCGGAATACCGAGGGTTGCGGGTGGCCCGACGGCCGCCGTGCAATACGAACGACCGCCGCGCGCAAGGCGAAACGCCTCCTCCCGGCGGTTTTTTACAGAGGTTGTCTCCTCGCGGCCCCCTCCACTCATGTGGAAGCGGCCCCCGACCCTTTGGCGCCCCACCACAAAGCGCTAAGGGTTACGGGTTGCGCAGCGGTGGACTTTGCCACCGCCGCGCTGGATTCTTCTTAGCTTCACTGCATCATTGGGCTAAAGCGGCACCCGCCGATGCAGCTACTGAGCCCCCCCGCCACGACAAGGCGAGAATCCATTGGGGGGGAACCTAACCTAACCTAACCTAACCTAACCTTTTTTTTTTTTTTTTTTTAGCGTTGGGAAATGCTTTACGCATACCACGCCACCCGGGGGGGCGACGTGGTTATGTGGGACTCCCCGGGTGTTGCCACCCGGTATACCCACTAAAACCCAACGGTGTTCCTACTTGTCCACTGTGGTGCCAGGACCCGGGAATCGCCGAAGCATACTTCCGCGACCCGGCAGTGGTTGGCCTGTGAGGCCTCGCCTCGTCGTGAGTGGCGTGCGCGGAACACGCACGCAACGCCTACTCGAGCCGGTTGTTGTTGGAACGACAGACTCCCCCGAGTCTGCCGCCCGTGGCTCTCTGGGTCTCCCCCTTATGTGCCCTCCTCCTCTAGTCCAGTGCACACAGGGTGAGACCCGCATCGGTTTTTGGGCGAAAGATGGCCGACATCCGCCCGCCATCCCCGCCCCGAAACCGAATCCGTGGTGGGAGTGAAATTCCCTCACGCAAGCTGGTCTGGTCTCCCGCCCCGTTTGCACGGGGCGAAACCGAGACCATCACCACACCACACAGAGCCGTCAGTTCGTGTTCATGGGCTCAGCCCCGACACGTCCCGCGGCCTGCGGGCGGGAAGGTCGCGAAGAGGCCTGAGGGCCATCGCGAACCTTCCGCTTGCTCCTCGACTGGGCAGTACATATTGAACTGCCCAGACGGTGCTCCGCCGGTCTTCTCGCCGCCTCGCACACTGTGCAGTGCGGGGGAGCGGAACACTGTGAGGACTTGTGGCCGGTTTGGCCGCATCTGAAACACTGGGTGCTCCGGTCCACCTCGGACTCGCACATGGCGTGCGCATGTCCGGTTTCGTGGCATCGGAAGCACCGCAGCGGACGCGGCTCCAGCACTTTCACCTGGGCAGAGGTCCAGCCGACCAGGAGGCGACCCTTAGCCACCCTTTTAGCGACTGCTACAGGGCAGCTCACCATCAGAGAGCCCATGCCACCCGCGCCTTCGCGGATGACACCGGCCTTGATGGCGTCCGTCGCGCATCCGCCGGCCGTGGCCACTGCCTCCACCACATCTTGAGCGGTGACGGAGTCGTCCAGGCCCACAATGCGCATATCTGCGCGTTTGATGGGCCTGGAGACTTTCACTACGTCCCCGCTCACTGACTCCCTGAGCTTTTCAGCCAGGGTGTCTGCCTTCTCGGCGCTCATGGCGCCCGCGAGCTCCAGCACTCTTGCACCCGTCATCGCCTTGCGGATCTTGAGGTTGGCTATCCCCAGGCTCTGGAGATTGACCTTTGCCTTAGCCACCCTCAAGACATCCGCGTACGTGGTACCGCCCTCCACTGCCGCCGGCTGCAAATGCAGCACAACCGCCGCTGTGCGGGGCGTGCGCATTTTGGGCACCTTGGGGCGTTGTGGCTGTTGAGGAGCCGCCTTCTTCCTCCGGCCTTGGCCGACGGTGGTCCAGCCATCGCCAGCAGACCCAGAAGGTTGGGATTGGGCCTCGACTTGGCCGCCGGTCCCCGCCTTCTTCTTACCCTTCTTCCTTCCCCTAGAACCCCTCTTCTTCTTCTTCTTAGGGGAAGGTTTGGAGGTGAGGCCACTAGCAGCCGCGGCTGGGCCTTTACAGGCCGCGGGCGGCGTGGCACGTGTAGTGCCGGCTGCGGTGGCAGTCACCTTCTTCATCATCTTAGGTGCGGCTACGGCGGGGGTCTTCGCTGGTACAGCGGGAGTCCTGGCCGCAGCCGCATACGTTGCCGCATTTCTGCGGTCCGCCGCAAGTGGTGGGCGTAACACCTTGGGAGGCAGGAGCCTATCCTCCAGACCTGCCAGTTTCGCGTCAACCAAAAAGCCAACTTGGCTGATGATTCGCGCGGCAAGGTCCTCATCCTTATCGGACACGGCTCGACTGCTCTCAGGCGGCGGCGGGTCCGTTGTTCTGGCCGGCTTGGCGCGCACTACTCTGGGAGCCGGCTCCGGGAGCGGGCTCTCGGAGACAGACGACGTCTCCATTTGAGGTGCAGGCGCTGTCGCTGGCTGCGTCATATCCTGAGACGCGCCAAATGAGTTTCTCATTTGACGCATCTCCAGCCGAAGGGACTCTATCTCCTTCTGCTGATCGTCCAGCGCTTTCTGCAGGCGGGAGTTCTGGGCCTGCAGATTGCGCGTCTCCTCGTTCGCCGTCGTGGAGCGGAGAACGTCCAGGACCTGGACGATCAGCTTCGCGGAGTCCTTGAGGGCGCGAACGAAGGTGCCCTTCAGTCGACCTGACTTGGCAGCCACGCTCTCGACCACCGCGGCCGCGTCTTTCGCCCTCTGGTACAGATCGGCGACCGTTTCTGTACCAGGATCTGCGTCGGGATCGCGTACCGCTGACTCCGCGTCAGCATCCGGCAGTGTGCCGGAGCTTCGGAGGCAGAAGACCTTCTTGGCCGATTCGGCCACCTCCTTCTCGGCCTGAAGCAAGAGCTCCTCCCGCATGGCGCGGTTGAGCTCCGCTTTGGCCCTGGCAAGGCCAACGTATTCCCCAGTGGTTGGAGGGCGACCTCTACCTCGCTTGGCCCGCGCCCTCATGACGGGTGAACCGAGCTCCGTTACCGAAGCTCGGTCCCCCTCGTCAGAGGACGGGTCCGAGAGCACGACTGTTTTCCGCTTACGCCACAGTGTGCCCTCTGGGAGGGAGGCCACGCTCTCCATGGAGCATACGGTCCGTAGACTACTTGTTTCATCCGAGGATGAAACAAGGCTAGGACCGGTTCGTCTGGTCCGTCTCTGGGCTTTTGGCCCAGGGACAGCATCGGTAGCACTTGGTGCTGGAGTCATGTCAGGGGTTATGCGCTCCAACACCACCCGCGCTTCGGAAAGCGCAGATGGTGTTGACGCGCGAGAGTCATATCCGGTAGGGGCGTTTAACGCCGAGTCCGTCTCAGGTTCACGGGAGCTCTGTGAGCCCACGAAGCGTTCGCAGTCCCCCCCACATACGATTGGGGACCTTGAACCGGATTCACCGGTTTCCCGGCTGCCGGCGTGGGTAATATTAACTTTCTTGAGCGCTTTCTTCATTTTTTAGCTGTACCTCAGCAGGCGGTCTCTTTTATTTACCAGGGTGAGCTCCCTGGGGTGCCCTAACGGCCTGAGCGTCAGACCATACAGCCCCTCGCCGGGCACCACAAACTTAGGCTTACGGTGATTTTTTCAGAGGTTGTCTTCCTCGCGGCCCCCTCCGCTCAGTGCGGAGGCGGCCCCCGTTCCAGACAGCATTGCGTCTGGGCTACGGGTCGGGCCGACGGTGGCCGAAGCCATTGCCCGGCATTGCTGCCGGACCCGCCGCCCCTGCCAACGGTGGGGCCGAAGCCCCTGTCATCTGGCCGGAGCCAGAGACGCCGTCGGATAGTCGCCCTCCTGTGTCCACTCTGCGCACCACCTCGTCCCTGCAGAGGGCCACGAGCGAGAGCGACTCCACCACGCTGTTTTGGTCCGCGCCGGCCGAAGCCGGTACCCCCCCATTACTGGGAGGGCATTCCCCTATCCGCCACCTGGGGACGCGCCCGATGGGAGATCAGCAACTCCACACGGGAACCTAACCTTTTTTTTTTTTTTTTTTTTTTTTTTTTTTTTTTTTTTTTTTTTTTTTTAGCGTTGGGAAATGCTTTACGCATACCACGCCACCCGGGGGGGCGACGTGGTTATGTGGGACTCCCCGGGTGTTGCCACCCGGTATACCCACTAAAACCCAACGGTGTTCCTACTTTTCCACTGTGGTGCCAGGACCCGGGAATCGCCGAAGCATTCTTCCGCGACCCGGCAGTGGTGGCCTGTCAGGCCTCGCCTCGTCGTGAGTGGCGTGCGCGGAACACGCACGCAACGCCTACTCGAGCCAGTTGAAGGTTGGAACGACAGACTCCCCCGAGTCTGCCGCCCGTGGCTCCCTGGGTCTCCCCCTTATGTGCACTCCTCCCCTAGTCCAGTGCACACAGGGTGAGACCCGCGTCGGTGTTTGGGCGAAAGATGGCCGACATCCGCCCGCCATCCCCGCCCCGCTCCGCTCATCCGAGCGGCGTGCGTCGGTGGTGGAAGTGAGCTTCCACACAAGCTGGTCTGGTCTCCCGCCCCGGTCTCCCAGGACGAAACCGAGACCATCACCACACCCCCAGAGCCGTCAGTTGGTATTCATGGGCTCAGTACCAACTCGTCCCGCGGCCTGCGGGCGGGAAGGTCGCGAGGAGGCCTGAGGGCCATCGCGAACCTTCCGCTTGTTCCTCGTTTGGGCAGTACATTTTGAACTGCCCAATCGGTGCTCCGCCGGTCTTCTCGCCGCCTCGCACACTGTGCAGTGCGGGGTAGCGGAGCACTGTGAGGACTGGTGGCCGGTTTGGCCGCATCGGAAACACTGGGTGCTCCGGTCCACCTCGGACTCGCACATGGCGTGCGCATGTCCGGTTTCGTGGCATCGGAAGCACCGCAGCGGACGCGGCTCCAGCACCCTCACCTGGACAGAGGTCCAGCCGACTAGGAGGCGACCCTTAGCTACCCTTTTAGCAGCTGCTACAGGGCAGCTCACCATCAGGGAGCCCATGCCACCCGCGCCTTCGCGAATGACACCGGTCCTGACGGCGTCCGTCGCACATCCGCCGGCCGTGGCCACTGCCTCCACCACCTCTTGAACGGAGACGGAGTCATCCAGGCCCACAATGCGCATGTCTGCGCGTTTTATGGGCCTGGAGACTTTCACCACGTCCCCGCTCATCGACTCCCTGAGCTTTTCAGCCAGGGTGTCGGCCTTCTCGGCGCTCGTTGCGCCCGCGAGCTCCAACACTCTCGCGCCGGTCACCGCCTTGCGGATCCTGAGGTTGGTTATCCCCAGGCTCTGGAGATTCACCTTGGCCTTGGCCGTCCTCAGGACATCCGCATAGGTGGTTCCCCCCTCCATTGCCGCCGGTTGCAGATGCAGCACTACCGCCGCTGTGCGGGGTGTGCGCATCTTGGGCACCTTTGGGCGCTGTTGCGTGGGAGCCGCCTTCTTCTTTCGGCCTTTGCCGACGGTGGTCCAGCCGTCGCCGGCAGACCCGGAAGGCAGGGGTTGGGCCTCGACTTGGCCGCCATTCCCTCCCTTCTTCCCTTTCTTCCTCCCCCTGGGACCCCTCTTCCTCTTCTTCTGGGGCTGTGTGGAGGATGGGCCACTAGCAGCCGCGGCTGGGCCTTGCGAGGCCGCGAGCGGCGTGGCACGTGTGGTGCCGGCTGCGGTGGCAGTCGCCTTCTTGGCTACTGCTGCGGGGGTCCTCGCCGAGGCAGCGGGGGTCCTGGCCGCAGCAGCGTAAGACTGCGCGTTTTTTCGGTCCGCCGCTAGCGGGGGACGCTTCGTCTTGGGAGGCAGGAGCCTGTCCTCGAGACCTGCCAGTTTCGCATCCATCATGAAGCCCACCTGGCTTATGATTTGCGCGGCAAGGTCTCCATCGGTATCGGACATGGCTCTACTGCACTCGCGCAGCGGCGGGTTTGTCCTCTTCGCCAGTTTGGCGCTTGCAACTCTTGGGGCCGGCTCCGGGAGCGGGCTCTCAGAGACAGGCAGGGTCTCCGTTGGAGGTGCAAGCGCTGGTGCTGGCGGTGTCATACTCTGAGATGCGCCCAGCGAGTCCCTCACTTGGCGCATCTCCAGCCGGAGTGTCTCCATCTCCTTCTTCTGCTCGTCGATCGCTTTCTGCAGGCGAGAGTTCTCGGCCTGCAGTTTGCGCGTCTCCTCGCTCACCGACGTGGAGCGGAGAACGTCTAGGACCTCCATGATGAGCCTGGTGGAGTCCCTTAGGGCACGGACGAAGGTGCCCTTTAGTCTGCCCGATTTGCTGGCCACGTTCTCTATGACCGCGGCAGCATCCTTCGCCTTCTGGTAGAGACCGGCGACCGTCTCTGTACCAGGTGCTGGGGCGGGATTATCTCCTGCCACTTTCGTCATTGTCTCCGGCGGTGTGCCGGAGCTTCGAAGACCGAAGACCTTTCTGGCTGATTCAGCCACCGCCATTTCAGCCTCCAGCATGAGCTCTTCCCGCCTGGCGCGGTTGAGCTCAGCCTTGGCCTTGGCAAGACCTACGTACTCTCCGGTTGTAGGAGGGCGACCTCTACCTCTCTTGGCCCGCGCCCTCATGACGGGTGAACCGAGCTCCGTTACCGGAGCTCGGTCCCCCTCGTCAGAGGACGGGTCCGAGAGCACAACTGTTTTGCGCTTGCGCCACAGTGTGCCCTCTGGGAGGGAGGATAGGCTCTCCATGGAGCAAACGGTCCGTAGACTGCTCGTTTCATCCGAAGATGAAACGAGGCTAGGACCGGTCCGCCTTGTACGTCTCTGGGCTTTTGGCCCAGGAACAGCACCATCAGCACTTCGTGCTGGAGTCAAATCCGTGGTTGGTAGGCGCTCCAACACCACCCGCGCTTCGGAAAGCGCAGACGGTGTTGACGCGCGAGAGTCTTGTCCGGTGGGGGCGTTTAACGCCATGTCTGTCTCGGGTTGACGAGAGCTCTGCGAGCCCACGAAGCGTTCGCAGTCCCCCCCACATACGAATGGGGACCTTGGACCGGATTCACCGGTTTCCCGGCTGCCGGCGTGGGTAATTTTATCTTTCTTGAGCGCTTTTTCCATTTTTAGCTGAACCTCAGCAGGCGGTCTCTTTTATTAACCAGGGTGAGCTCCCTGGGGTGCCCTCACGGCCTGAGCGTCAGACCATACAGCCCCTCGCCGGGCACCACAAACTTAGGCTTACGGTGATTTTTTCAGAGGTTTTCTTCCTCGCGGCCCCCTCCGCTCAATGCGGAGGCGGCCCCCGTTCCAGACAGCATTGCGTCTGGGCTACGGGTCGGGCCGACGGTGGCCGAAGCCATTGCCCGGCATTGCTGCCGGACCCGCCGCCCCTGCCAACGGTGGGGCCGAAGCCCCTGTCATCTGGCCGAAGCCAGAGACGCCGTCGGATAGTCGCCCTCCTGTGTCCACTCTGCGCACCACCTCGTCCCTGCAGAGGGCCACGAGCGAGAGCGACTCCACCACGCTGTTTTGGTCCGCGCCGGCCGAAGCCGGTACCCCCCCATTACTGGGAGGGCATTCCCCTATCCGCCACCTGGGGACGCGCCCGATGGGAGATCAGCAACTCCACACGGGAACCTAACCTAACCTTTTTTTTTTTTTTTTTTTTTTTTTTTTTTTTTTTTTTTTTTTTTTTTTTTTTTTTTTTTTAGCGTTGGGAAATGCTTTACGCATACCACGCCACCCGGGGGGGCGACGTGGTTATGTGGGACTCCCCGGGTGTTGCCACCCGGTATACCCACTAAAACCCAACGGTGTTCCTACTTTTCCACTGTGGTGCCAGGACCCGGGAATCGCCGAAGCATTCTTCCGCGACCCGGCAGTGGTGGCCTGTAAGGCCTCGCCTCGTCGTGAGTGGCGTGCGCGGAACACGCACGCAACGCCTACTCGAGCCAGTTGAAAGTTGGAACGACAGACTCCCCCGAGTCTGCCGCCCGTGGCTCCCTGGGTCTCCCCCTTATGTGCACTCCTCCCCTAGTCCAGTGCACACAGGGTGAGACCCGCGTCGGTGTTTGGGCGAAAGATGGCCGACATCCGCCCGCCATCCCCGCCCCGCTCCGCTCATCTGAGCGGCGTGCGTCGGTGGTGGAAGTGAGCTTCCACACAAGCTGGTCTGGTCTCCCGCCCCGGTCTCCCAGGACGAGACCGAGACCATCACCACACCCACAGAGCCGTCAGTTGGTATTCATGGGCTCAGTACCAACTCGTCCCGCGGCCTGCGGGCGGGAAGGTCGCGAGGAGGCCTGAGGGCCATCGCGAACCTTCCGCTTGTTCCTCGTTTGGGCAGTACATTTTGAACTGCCCAATCGGTGCTCCGCCGGTCTTCTCGCCGCCTCGCACACTGTGCAGTGCGGGGTAGCGGAGCACTGTGAGGACTGGTGGCCGGTTTGGCCGCATCGGAAACACTGGGTGCTCCGGTCCACCTCGGACTCGCACATGGCGTGCGCATGTCCGGTTTCGTGGCATCGGAAGCACCGCAGCGGACGCGGCTCCAGCACCCTCACCTGGACAGAGGTCCAGCCGACAAGGAGGCGACCCTTGGCTACCCTTTTAGCAGCTGCTACAGGGCAGCTCACCATCAGGGAGCCCATGCCACCCGCGCCTTCGCGAATGACACCGGTCCTGACGGCGTCGGTCGCACATCCGCCGGCCGTGGCCACTGCCTCCACCACCTCTTGAACGGAGACGGAGTCATCCAGGCCCACAATGCGCATGTCTGCGCGTTTTATGGGCCTGGAGACTTTCACCACGTCCCCGCTCATCGACTCCCTGAGCTTTTCAGCCAGGGTGTCGGCCTTCTCGGCGCTCGTTGCGCCCGCGAGCTCCAACACTCTCGCGCCGGTCACCGCCTTGCGGATCCTGAGGTTGGTTATCCCCAGGCTCTGGAGATTCACCTTGGCCTTGGCCGTCCTCAGGACATCCGCATAGGTGGTTCCCCCCTCCATTGCCGCCGGTTGTAGATGCAGCACTACCGCCGCTGTGCGGGGTGTGCGCATCTTGGGCACCTTTGGGCGCTGTTGTGTGGGAGCCGCCTTCTTCTTTCGGCCTTTGCCGACGGTGGTCCAGCCGTCGCCGGCAGACCCGGAAGGCAGGGGTTGGGCCTCGACTTGGCCGCCGTTCCCTCCCTTCTTCCCCTTCTTCCTCCCCCTGGGGCCCCTCTTCTTCTTCTTCTTGGGGGGGGCAGAGGTAGGGCCACTAGCAGCCGCGGCTGGGCCTTGAGAGGCCGCGAGCGGCGTGGCACGTGTGGTGCCGGCTGCGGTGGCAGTCGCCTTCTTGGTTACTGCTGCGGGAGTCCTCGCCGAGGCAGCGGGAGTCCTAGCCGCAGCAGCATAGGTCTGCGCGTTTTTGCGGTCCGCCGCTAACGGGGGGCGCAACGTCTTTGGAGGCAGGAGCCTGTCCTCTAGACCTGCCAACTTCGCATCGATCATAAACCCCACCTGGCTTATGATCTGCGCGGCAAGGTCTCCGTCGGTATCGGACGTGGCTCTACTGCTCTTGCGCAGCGGCGGGTCCGTCTTCTTTGCCGGTTTGGCGCCTGCAGCCCTTGGGGCCGGCTCCGGGAGCGGGCTCTCGGAGACGAGCGAGGTCTCCATTGGCGGTGCAGGCGCTGGCGCTGGCGGTCTCATGCTTTGAGATGCGCCCAGCGATTCCCTCACTAGGGGCATCTCCAGACGAAGGGTCTCCATCTCCTTCCTTTGGTCGTCGATCGCTTTCTGCAGGCGAGAGTTCTCGGCCTGCAGATTGCGCGTCTCCTCGCTCACCGACGTGGAGCGGAGAACGTCCAGGACCTCCATAATAAGTCTGGTGGAGTCCCTTAGGGCACGGACGAAAGTGCCCTTTAATCTGCCCGACTTGCTAGCCACGTTTTCGATAACGCCGGCAGCATCCTTCGCCTTCTGGTACAGAGCGGCGACCGTCTCTGTACCAGGTGTAGGGGCGGGATCAGCTCCTGCCACCATCGTCACTGTTTCCGGCAGTGTGCCGGAGCTTCGTAGGCCGAAGACTTTTTTGGCTGACTCAGCCACCGCCATTTCAGCCTCAAGCAGGAGCTCCTCCCGCCTGGCGCGGTTGAGCTCCGCTTTGGCCTTGGCCAGACCCACGTATTCTCCGGTAGTGGGAGGGCGACCTCTACCTCTCTTGGCCCGCGCCCTCATGACGGGTGAACCGAGCTCCGTAACCGGAGCTCGGTCCCCCTCGTCAGAGGACGGGTCCGAGAGCACAACTGTTTTGCGCTTGCGCCACAGTGTGCCCTCTGGGAGGGAGGATAGGCTCTCCATGGAGCAGACGGTCCGTAGACTACTCGTTTCATCCGAAGATGAAACGAGGCTAGGACCGCTCCGTCTTGGCCGTCTCTGGGCTTTTGGCCCAGGGGCAGCAACTTCAGCACTTGGTGCTGGGGTCACGTCAGGGGATAGGCGCTCCAACACCACCCGCGCTTCGGGAAGCGCAGACGGTGTTGATGCGCGAGTGTCATATCCGGTTTTGGCGTTGAACGCCGGGTAGAAGTCTACCCTGTCCAGTCCTTGTTCACGGGAGCTCGGTGAGCCCACGAAGCGGTCGCAGTCCCCCCCACATACGATCGGGGACCTTAGACCGGATTCACCAGTTTCCTGGCTACCGGCGTGGGTATTAACTTTCTTGATCGCTTTATCCATAGTAGCTGAGCCTCAGCTGGCGGTCTCTTTTATTAACCAGGGTGAGCTCCCTGGGGTGCCCTAACGGCCTGAGCGTCAGACCATACAGCCCCTCGCCGGGCACCACAAACTTAGGCTTACGGTGATTTTTTCAGAGGTTTTCTTCCTCGCGGCCCCCTCCGCTCAGTGCGGAGGCGGCCCCCGTTCCAGACAGCATTGCGTCTGGGCTACGGGTCGGGCCGACGGTGGCCGAAGCCATTGCCCGGCATTGCTGCCGGACCCGCCGCCCCTGCCAACGGTGGGGCCGAAGCCCCTGTCATCTGGCCGAAGCCAGAGACGCCGTCGGATAGTCGCCCTCCTGTGTCCACTCTGCGCACCACCTCGTCCCTGCAGAGGGCCACGAGCGAGAGCGACTCCACCACGCTGTTTTGGTCCGCGCCGGCCGAAGCCGGTACCCCCCCATTACTGGGAGGGCATTCCCCTATCCGCCACCTGGGGACGCGCCCGATGGGAGATCAGCAACTCCACACGGGAACCTAACCTAACCTAACCTAACCTAACCTAACCTAACCTAACCTAACCTAACCTAACCTAACCTAACCTTTTTTTTTTTTTTTTTTTTTTTTTTTTTTTTTTTTTTTTTTTTTTTTTTTTTTTTTTTTTTTTACGTTGGAAAATGCGTTACGCATACCACGCCGCCCGGGGGGACGACGTGGTTATGTGGGACTCCCCGGGTGTCGCCACCCGGTATACCCACTAAAAACCAACGGTGTTCCTCCTTGCCGCCATGTGGCGAGGACACGGGAACGCAGCTGCACACAACCGCGTCCCCGCCGGCGGATGCCCATACGGGCCCAACGCCCATGGGAGCGCGTCTAGCGCCTCCCCCTCCGCCGAGGGCTGCCCCGGAACACTGGGGAGCCCTACGGCACGGGACCTATGTTGTGGACGGCGGTCCCCCGACCACCGTCCACAGGTCCCCGTCAAGGCGGCGCGAGGTCTATCGCGACCCGGTGCGCCAGTCGCCGCCTTCCCGGTCGCCTGCGACGAATCGGGAGCGAGTCGACAGAGTCTTCTCGCTCCCTTTCCGCCGCTTCCTTCTGGGACATAACTATGTCCGCGAAGGTGGCGACCGCTCTCCAGGCCTCCTCGCTGCCTATCATGGCTGCGACCATGGCCGGCAGCGAGAGGTCCGCCCCTATCACCGCGGACAAGGCAGCGCGAGGGACCGCCCAAGCGGGGCACGCCTCGCGCGTGTGCCGTGCCGTGTCCACGGTGTTGCCCACGCAGTGATGGCAGTCTGCAGTGGGTTCCCTGCCAACCACCCCAAACAGGTACCCACCAAAGCACCCGTGCCCGGTGAGGAGCTGCGTGAGGTGGTAGCTGGGAGCGCCTGGGCACTCAACCCACTCCCGTAGTACGGGACGGATTGCCGCTACTAATTCCCGGCTGGCGTCCGGGGTTTCCAGCTCCTCCTTCCACTGCTGGAAGAGAGTAGCTCGAGCCTCCTCCCTCCATTGCTCGACCTCCCGGGGGTGCGGGAGGTTGCCGTTGGTGATGGCTTCAGCGCGCCGCCTGTAGACCGCAGTGAGAACCCGAGCATCGAGCTCCCACGGCGGACTGCCCGCTATTAAGCAGGCCGCGGTGTATGACACCGTACGGTACGCCCGGGCCACTCTGATCGCCATGACCCGCTGCGGTCGCCGCAGCAAGGTCCGGATCCGGGCGTTCAGGGATTCCGCCCATATGGGCGCACCGTATAGTGCCATAGATCTTATCACGCCGATGTATAGGCGGCGGCAAGATCCTCCAGGACCTCCCAGGTTCGGGAGAACTCCTCCGAGCGCTCCGGCTGCAGCCACCAGTTTTGGGGCCAAGCGCCGGAAATGCTCTTCGAACCTCCATCTGCCATCGAGGACGAGTCCCAGGTACTTCATCGTCGACCCGATGGCGATGGAGGTTCCCCCGACTACAATACGGGCATTCGGCGGTGGCGCATTCCGTGGCCCATGAAAAGCCAGAGCCTCCGACTTATGGAGGGCCACCTCTAGTCCTAGGTGACGAATGCGGTGCACCACTTGTGCCACTCCTGCCGTGGCGAGGACGCCGGCCTCTCGGTGAGTGCTGCCGCGGGCCGACACAAGAGTGTCGTCGGCGTAACACGTTACGCTGACCCCTCGCAACGTGGCCCCGCGGAGCACCCAGTCGTACCCGATGTTCCACAGGAACGGTCCCAGGACCGAACCCTGTGGAACACCGCACGACATAACACGGCGTGCCCAGCCGTTTCGCGTCGGGTACGCCACGGCTCGCCCGTCAAAGTAATCCCGCACCAACCTTTGCAGGTGGACGGGAACTCCAAAATGGGCTAGCGCCGCCATTACTGCTTCCCAGGGAAGCGTGTTGAAGGCGTTGGATATGTCCAACGACACCGCCAACAACACGCCACCCTGGGCGACCGCCTCCTCCGCCTGCTCCTTGACGCGAGTGATCGCATCCACGGTCGACCGGCCGACGCGGAAGCCGAACTGGGCGTCGTGCAGCTCTATGTGCTCGGCGAGACGATGGACTAGCACGCGCTCAAAGAGCTTGCTTGTCTCGCCAAGCAACACTATCGGCCGGTAGGCTGACGGTTGGTCCGCCGGACGGCCGTCCTTCCTAAGAAGGACGAGTTTCCCCTCTTTCCAGGAGCTGGGGAAGCGGCCCTGCACCAGGCACTCGGTAAACAGGGCCTGGAATTGGCTCCCCAGCTCCGACAGTGCTAGGGCGAGTACGCGCCCTGGCACACCGTCCAGCCCCGGAGCGGCCTTCTTTAGGCGGAGTTTCGCCGCGGCGTGTCGCAGCTCCGCCTCGGACACTGGCCGAACCTCTTCTTCTACCGTGGCGGCCACAGGCCGGGCAGACCACGCCCGACTCGGGAACAGCGACTGCACCACGCTCTCGACCAACTGGGGATCGAGAGTCGTGGTGAGTGGCGGAGCCCAGGGCCGGAGCTTCCGCCTCACTGCCCGGTAAGGTCTGCCCCAGGGGTCCCGGTCTAGGGTGGCAAGCCACTCCTCCCAGGACTCCTGTTTGGCCCGCGAAATGGCAGTCTGGAGGACGCTGCAGGCAGCCCTGTATTGTGAGTACAGGGCGTCCTCCAAAGCCGTGTCGCGAGTGCGACGCCTCCGGCACCGTGCATATCTGCGTCGTGCAGCAACGCAGGTTTTGCGCAGTTGGCACAATTCGGCACGCCACCAATATACCTGCCGACGTGAGGGGAGCGGTCTGGCTCTGGGCATCGACGCATCACAGATGTTCTTCAGTGATGCGCCGAGCAGCTCCGCTCCCGCATCAACGTCTTCAGCAGGGCTGGCATCTATCCAGCTTTCTACGATGGCAGCCTCTCCCGCCAGCTCCCGATCGAGCCTCCCGAGCACCCACCGCGGGCCTTCCCCCGTTGAGGGGCGGACCATTGGTGGCGTTGTGGTGGCAGACGCGGAGACATCGAACCGGATGTACCGGTGGTCCGACAGTGTCTCCACGTCTACCTCCACCCTCCATCGTAAAATTCGCCGGGCCAGAGAGGGGGTCGCAAACGTTAAGTCTACGATAGACCCCCCCTGTTGTCGGACACAAGTGTTATCCGAGCCCTGGTTGACGATTGTCAGGCCCGACGTAGCCGCCCAATCCTCCAACTCCTCTCCTCTCGCGTCCGTCGCGGGCGATCCCCAAGCCGTGGATTTGGCATTGAAGTCCCCCGCGACGACCACGGGGAGGGGGGAGACTTGCGCAATTAGCGCGCCCACCTCCGTGAGGGCCCTTTCGAAGTCGGCTAGATGCCAACTCGGCGGAAAGTAGACCCCCACGACGGCGACTCCACCAACGACGGCTAGTACGCTACCCCTACCCTTTGCTACTTTATCAAAGGGAGGGGAGCCACCAGCAGCAGAGGCAAATATGGCCACCGAGTCATTGCGGTCTCCGATCCAATCAGACCGGGTCGGAACCACATACGGTTCAGAGACCACGGCAATGTTTATCATCCACTCCGCCATGGTTTGGGCCAGTAGGTCCTGTGCCCTGGCGGAGTGGTTGACGTTGGTCTGCAGAAAGCGGATGGATGCCATTTATGGATTGGTGTCCATCCGCTCTCCCCTGGCCTTTTTGGCCTTGGGCTTCTTTTTGCCCTTCTTCGGGGCCTTAGCCATCGGCTTTTTGGCAGCGGAGATACATCCGCCGCCGCCGACAGAATGAGCCGCCGGTTTGTCCGCCGCCGCACAGACTGGGCAGTGGGGCTCGGCCACACAATCCTGCGCCTTGTGGCCCGGCTGGCCACACCGGAAGCACAGCTTGCTTCGGTCGACCTCGCAAGAGCACTTGACTCCCAGATGCCCGGGCTCTAGACAACGGTAGCACCGTGTCGGTCTAGAGCCAAGGAGCCTTACTCTCGCGGAGGTCCACCCAACCAGTAGCCGGCCAGAATCGGTTACCTTTTTGGCGGCCGCGACCGGGCAACTAAGCCAGAGAGAGCCGTCGCCTCTCGGGCCAATGACCATTCTCCCATGCTTAATCTCGTCGACCGAGCACCCTCCTCCCTTGGCCACCGCATCTACCACCTCAGTGGCGTCGGCTGAGTCGTCCAGCCCAGTGACGCGGATCTCCGCGCACTTCACTGGGCGGACGACTTTGACCGCATCGGAGCTCAGAACCTCACGGAGTTTTCTAGCGAGTGAGTCCGCCTTTGCCGCCGAGTCCTCCCCTCCGATTTCAAGCAGGCGTGCACCCGTCGCTGCTCTGCGGAACCTCACATTTTCAATGCCGAGGTCCGCGAGGGAAACACGCTGCTTGGCATCGGAGAGGATAGACGCGTACGTCACACCTCTCTCTTCAACTCCGGGTACTAAGGTTAGCGTCACCGCCGCTGTTCTTGGTGTCCGGAGAACCGTCTTCTTCTGGGCCGTGGGCCGAGGCTTTGGTGCCTCTTTGGCTGCTTTGGCCGCCTTGTTTTTAACCTTGCGGCCAACAACTGCGGCCCACGACTCCGTCGTTGGTGCAGGAGCAGTCGGAGCTCGTGCTTCCGCGGCCTCCATAGCAGCCAGACTCTTCTTTTTGCCTTTCTTGGCCTTTTTCCCCGCAAGAGGGGGTTTCGAGGGAGTCTGGCTGCTGTTTCCGGTCTCCTTAGTTGCCTCCTTGGTGGCCTTCTTGGACCGCTGGCCCGAGCTTGGTCCAATCACAGGGACGCCACCACCGCTGGTGGAAGCAACCGGGGCCCCTGCTGGCTCTTTGTGAGCAGGGTTTGCCCTGGCAGCCTTGGCGTCCGCTGCAAGCGGGGGCCGCACGCGAGTCTCTGGAAGGAGTCGGCCCTCGATGCCGGCCATCCGTGCGTTCAACATATTGCCGAACATTTCGGCATTCGCACGGGCCGACTCCTCCAGCAGCTGCCGGAGACTTTGCTCCTCAGACTGGGCCGGTCGCTGCCGTAACTCCTGCAGATCGCGACGCAGGTCTGCTACTTCCTTCGCCAGTTGCGCGTTGGCGGTCTCCAAGCGCAGGATCTCCTCCGAAGCGTTCCGGGATCTGATGAGGGACACCGCTTCCTCGATCCCCTTCACTGCCTCCTTTAAGGCCCGGACGTAGGTCCCTTTAAGTTGGGACGATTTGCTGGCGACCATCAGAATGGTCTCCAGCGAGGCCTTGACGATGCCAGTGAGGGCGGCGCTCGTCTTCTCCGCCTCCTCCGGAGACTGTACCTCCATTAGGGGGCTGGGCTGTAAAGAGGCCCGAGCCTCCCTTACGCCTCGAGCCACGCCAGCAACCTCCGCTTCGGCACTAAGCCGGATGCTCTCGGCGAGCTCCTGGTTGTATGCTGCCCTGGCTGCGGCCAGGCCAACATACATCCCAGTTGACACCGGGCGTCCTCTTCCCCTTTTCGACTTGTGAGCCGCCCCTTTGAGGGGCGACCCAACAGAGTCGCCTGAATCGTCCTCCAGCTCGGGGTCCGACCGGTTCCTTTTAAGGAACGGTCTCCTTAGGTCGGACCTCTCTGACGTGACCGTCACCATGCTTGCACAGGAGGAGTCTGAGTCCATTGACTCCTCCCCCTGGCTAGCCGCCTTCGTGGTGACGGGTGAGTCGCAGCGCGACAAAACCACGCTCAGCCGGCGTTCCTTCTCGATTCCGAGTGCCAGATCCCTGCCGCTTGGGATCTGTCTCTCGGAGTCGCTTCCTCCCTCTTCTGTCCCTTCACAGGGACGGTTGGCGCAAGCGCCTAGGCCAGGGCGTTGTGACGCATCCGGGGTGGTGGATCCCGGTTGCGACACAAGTTGCCCCGCGGACTTGGTGTCCGCTTCACGGCCAGTGACCATCTGTGCCTGAGCACGCTTAAATTCTCCCGTACCATCTTCATTCCGCCCTATCTTTCCCAGCTCCGACGCATCGACTATATTAATTTTAGATACATTCATTTTCAGTCCCACGAGTATGGGGGAAAGGGTGGTCCATCCGGGCAGTGCCCCCTGTACCCGGATAACCCTAATACCGCTGGGGTGCGGGAGGTGCCCCAGGGTTGGTCGCTAGCTGGCGGAGAATACCCCCTCCGCCACCTTCCGGCGCCCCGACGCCGCGCGAAGGCCCGAAGGCACCTCAACGCCGGGACTTTGGGGGTTTTTTATTGAGGTTGGCTCCTCTTGGGCCGGCCGACCAAGGCAAGCCCCTTGGTCCTGGTAGGCCGCGAGACATGTCCACGACACCTAACCAGGATAACAAGTTTGGCGACGGTGGCCGAAGCCTGTCCGACGGGCATGTATTCATGGCCGCCGAACCCGTCGCCGACGGCGCCACGCGCCCTCCTCCTCCGGGTGGATTTTTTAAAGAGGTTGTCTCCTCGCGGCCCCCCCCACTTGTGTGGGAGCGGCCCCCACGCCTCGGAATACCGAGGATTGCGGGTGGCCCGACGGCCGCCGTGCAATACGAACGACCGCCGCGCGCAAGGCGAAACGCCTCCTCCCGGCGGTTTTTTACAGAGGTTGTCTCCTCGCGGCCCCCTCCACTCAATGTGGAGGCGGCCCCCGACCCCTTTGGCGCCCCACCACAAAGCGCTAAGGGGTTACGGGTTGCGCAGCGGTGGACTTTGCCACCGCCGCGCTGGATTCTTCTTAGCTTCACTGCATCATTGGGCTAAAGCGGCACCCGCCGATGCAGCTACTGAGCCCCCCCGCCACGACAAGGCGAGAATCCATTGGGGGGGAACCTAACCTAACCTAACCTTTTTTTTTTTTTTTTTTTTTTTAACGTTGGGAAATGCGTTACGCATACCACGCCGCCCGGGGGGACGACGTGGTTATGTGGGACTCCCCGGGAAACCCGGTATACCCACTAAAACCCAACGGTGTTCCTCCTCGCCGCCATGTGGCGGGGATGCGGGAACGCAATTGCACACAACCGCGTCCCCGCCGGCGGATGCCCTCTTGGGCCCAGCGCCTATGGGGGGCGCAACAAGCGCCTCCCCCTCCGCCGAGGGCTGCCCGGAACACTTGGGCAGCCCTACAGCACGGGACCTATGTTGTGGACGGCGGTCCCCCGACCACCGTCCACAGGTCCCCGTTAGGGTGGAGCAGGATCCATTCATTGAATGGTATCCATCCGCTCCACCCCGGCCTTCTTGGCCTTGGCCTTCTTGGCCTTGCGCTTCCCCTTGGTCTTCGGGGCGCTCTTCCTCTCGGGGGCCTGGTTCTTTGGCTGGTTTGCCGCAGAAATACAGCCGCTCCCACCGATCGAATGTGACGCCGGCTTGCCCGCAGTCTCACACACTGGGCAGTGAGGCTCGGCGTCACAATCTCGTGCCCTGTGGTCCGGTTGTCCGCAGCGGAAGCACAGTCGGCTGCGGTCGAACTCACAGGAGCACTTAACCCCCATATGGCCCGGCTCCAGGCAGCGGAAGCACCTCATGGGTCTTGGGCTGAGGAGCCTCGCTCTTGCCGAGGTCCATCCGACCTGGACCCGGCCGGAGCCGGCCACCTTTTTGGCAGCGGTGACGGGGCAGCTCACCCAGAGGGAGCCGTCTCCCCGCGGACCCACCACCATCCTGCCGCACTTGATTGCTTCGGAGGAGCACCCTCCCTCCTTGGCAATCGCCTCCGCCACCTCAAAAGCGTCAGCCGAATCGTCCAGCCCTGTGACGCGGATTTCCGCCCGCTTCACAGGCCTGGCGACCCGGACCGCCTCAGGGCTCAAAACCTCCTTGAGTTTGCTGGCCAGGGAGTCCGCTTTTTCAGCGGAGGCCTCGCCCCCAACCTCCAGCATACGAGCCCCGGTTGCTGTCCTGCGGAACCTCAAGCTATCAATCTTGAGGTCCGCAAGACGGACGCGCTGCTTAGCGTCCATAAGAATAGACGCATATGTGACGCCCCTTTCTTCGGCCCCTGGCATCAAGGTAAGCGTCACTGCTGCGGTCTTGGGCGTGCGGAGCCTCACCTTCGCGCGCGCCGTGGGCTGGACCTTTGGCGACTCCTTCACAACTTTGGCCGCCTTGGCCTTGGCTTTGGCCTTTCGGCCGACAACTGCCGTCCAGGGCAGCTCCTCCGGTGTGGAGGCAGGCTGACGCCGTGCCTCTGCTGCCTCCTTTGCAGCCAGGCTTTTCTTCTTGCTTTTCCCCTTCTTTCCCGAAGAAGGGGGAGCAGAAGAGGCCTGGCTGGTCGTGGGAGCCTCTTTGGCGGGCTTTGGCTTTGCGCCTGGCCCTGCCATGGGGCGGGCACTGCCGCTTGTGGGAGCGACCGGGGCCCCCGCTGGCTCTTTGGGAGCAGGGTTTGCCCTGGCAGCTTTGGCGTCTGCTGCAAGTGGCGGCCGTCGACGGGGTTCCGGCAGGAGGCGGTCCTCAATGCCGGCCAGTCTAGCGTTCAGCATAGTGCCGAACGCTTCGACATTCGCCCGAGAGACCTCCTCCAACAGTTGCCGGAGACCTGGCTCTGGATGTTGTTGAGCTGGTCGCTGCCGCAACTCCTGGAGGTCGCGGCGCAGGTCAGCGACCTCCTTCCTCAACTGGGAGTTCGCGGCTTCCAGCCGCGTAACTTCATCCGACATTGTCCGGGCCCTGATCTGGGACATTGCGTCCTGGATGCCCTTTACGGCGTCCTTCAGGGCCCGAACGTACGTCCCCTTAAGTTGAGAGGACCTGGTGGCGACCATCGTAATGGTCTCCAGCGAGGTCCTCACAACATTAGTTAAGGCAGCGGACGTCTGCTGCTCTTCCTCCTCCTGAGTCGCTGGTTGGGGGCTGGGCTGTAGAGAGGCCCTAGCCTCCCTAGCTCCTCGAGCCACGTCAGCGACCTCCGCTTCGGCCACAAGCCGGAGACTCTCCGCCAGCTCCCGGTTATATGCGGCCCTGGCTGCGGCCAGGCCCACATACTTCCCGGTGGAGGGCGGGCGTCCTCTCCCTCTCTTGGACCTAATAGCCTCCCTTTCAAGGGGCGACCCAGCAGAGTCACCCGAGTCCTCCTCCATCTCGAGGTCTGACCGGTTCCTTTTCAGGAACCGTTTTCCAACCGACAGCTCCGACCCCACAGTCACCATGCTAGTGCAGGAGGAGTCGTCGTCCGAGTCCATAGACTCCTCCTCCCGGCTAGCGGACTTCGCGGTGACTGGCGTGTCGCATCGTGTTACCACAACGCTTAGTCGGCGCCCCTTCTCGACTTCGAGTAGCCGATCCTTGCCGCTAAGGATCGGCTCTCCGGAGTCAACTCCCTCCTCATCAGTCCCCTTCCGGAGACGGCTGGCGCAAGCGCCTAGACCAGGGCCCTGCAACGCTTCCGGGGTGGTGGTTCCCAGTTGCATCGCAGGGTGCCCCGCGGACTTAGTGCCCGCTTCACGGCCGCAAGTCTTCTGTGCCTGAGCACGCGTTTTCCTTTTTTCTCCTTCAACTTCTCCCTTTTCTCCCTCTCTGCCTCCTCCTCTCAGCTCCGAAATTTCGGCTAAATTATTTTTTGTAAATTCCATTTTTAGACCCACGAGTATGGGGGAAAGGGTGGTCCATCCGGGCAGTGCCCCCTGTACCCGGATAACCCTAATACCGCTGGGGTGCGGGAGGTGCCCCAGGGTTGGTCGCTAGCTGGCGGAGAATACCCCCTCCGCCACCTTCCGGCGCCCCGACGCCGCGCGAAGGCCCGAAGGCACCTCAACGCCGGGACTTTGGGGGTTTTTTATTGAGGTTGGCTCCTCTTGGGCCGGCCGACCAAGGCAAGCCCCTTGGTCCTGGTAGGCCGCGAGACATGTCCACGACACCTAACCAGGATAACAAGTTTGGCGACGGTGGCCGAAGCCTGTCCGACGGGCATGTATTCATGGCCGCCGAACCCGTCACCACGGCGCTGAACGCCTCCTCCACCAGTTGGATTTTTTAAAGAGGTTGTCTCCTCGCGGCCCCCCCCACTTGCGTGGGAGCGGCCCCCACGCCTCGGAATACCGAGGGTTGCGGGTGGCCCGACGGCCGCCGTGCAATACGAACGACCGCCGCGCGCAGGCGAAACGCCCCCTCCTGGCGGTTTTTTACAGAGGTTGTCTCCTCGCGGCCCCCTCCACTCAATGTGGAAGCGGCCCCCGACCCCTTTGGCGCCCCACCACAAAGCGCTAAGGGGTTACGGGTTGCGCAGCGATGGACTTTGCCACCGCCGCGCTGGATTCCTCTTAGCTTCACTGCATCATTGGGCTAAAGCGGCACCCGCCGATGCAGCTACTGAGCCCCCCCGCCACGACAAGGCGAGAATCCATTGGGGGGGAACCTAACCTAACCTAACCTAACCTAACCTAACCTAACCTAACCTAACCTAACCTAACCTAACCTAACCTAACCTAACCTAACCTAACCTTTTTTTTTTTTTTTTTTTTTTTTTTTAACGTTGGGAAATGCGTTACGCATACCACGCCGCCCGGGGGGACGACGTGGTTATGTGGGACTCCCCGGAAAAGCCGGTATACCCACTAAAACCCAACGGTGTTCCTCCTCGCCGCCATGTGGCGGGGACACGGGAACGCAGCTGCACACAACCGCGTCCCCGCCGGCGGATGCCCTCTTGGGCCCAGCGCCTATGGGAGCGCAACAAGCGCCTCCCCCACCGCCGAGGGCTGCCCGGAACACTTGGGCAGCCCTACAGCACGGGACCTATGTTGTGGACGGCGGTCCCCCGACCACCGTCCACAGGTCCCCTTTAGGGCGGAGCTCTGTCCATTCAAGGAACGGTGTCCATCTGCTCCGCCCCGGCCCTCTTGGCCTTACGCTTTGGCCGCTTCGGCTTCCGCGCACCCTTCTTGGGACTTTTGGCTGCCGGCTTTGTGGCGGCGGAAATACATCCGCTGCCACCGATGGAATGAGCCGCCGGTTTGCCTGCCGTCGCACAGACGGGGCAGTGGGGCTCAGCCGTGCAGTCCCGCGCCTGATGGTCGGGTTGACCGCAGCGGAAGCACAGACGGCTGCGGTCAACCTCGCAGGAGCACTTTGCTCCGAGGTGCCCGGGCTCCAGACAGCGGTAGCACCGCGCCGGTCTGGGGTCGAGGAGCCTTACTCTGGCCGACGTCCACCCGACCAGTAGTCGGCCAGAGTCGGACAGCCTCTTGGCGGCCGCGACTGGGCAGCTGACCCAGAGGGAGCCGTCACCTCTCGGCCCGACGACGATCCGCCCATGCTTCACGTCGTCGACCGCGCACCCTCCTTCTTTGGCCACTGCGTCGGCCACCTCAATGGCGTCGGCTGAGTCGTCCAGCCCAGTGACGCGGATTTCCGCGCGCTTCACTGGGCGGACGACCTTGACCGCGTCGGGACTCAGGACCTCTCGCAGCTTTTTAGCCAGAGAGTCCGCCTTAGCCGCCGAGTCCTCCCCTCCGATCTCAAGCAGGCGCGCACCCGTCGCCGCCCTGCGGAACCTCATGTTGTTGATTCCGAGGTCCGCTAGGGAGACGCGCCGCTTGGCATCGGAGAGGATAGAGGCGTATGTTACGCCTCTCTCCTCGACTCCGGGCACCAACGTCAGCGATACCGCTGCCGTTCTTGGTGTCCGGAGCTTTGCCCTCTTCTGGGCCGTGGGCCGAGGCTTTTGCGGCTCTTTGGCCGCTTTGGCCGCTTTGGCCGCCTTGTTCTTGGCCTTTCGGCCAACAACGGCGGTCCACGGCTCCATCGCTGGTGTAGAGGCAGGCTGACGCCGAGCCTCTGCTGCCTCCTGTGCAGCCAGGCTCTTCTTCTTGCTCTTCCCCTTCTTTCCCGAAGAAGGGGGAGCAGAAGAGGCCTGGCTGTTCGTGGGAGCCTCTTTGGCGGGCTTTGGCTTTACGCCTGGCCCTGCCATGGGGCGGCCACTACCGCTTGTAGAGGCGGCCGGGGCCCCCGCTGGCTCAGGGTGAGCCGGGTCTGCCTTGGCGCCTCTGACGTCCGCTGCGAGCGGAGGTCTCCTGCGGGGCTCCGGGAGGAGACGATCTTCAATCCCGGCCAACCGAGCGTTCAGCATATTGCCGAACATCTCAGCGTTGGCGCGGGCTGTCTCCTCCAGTATCTGCCGGAGGCTTGACTCCGAGCTCTGAGGCTGGGAGGGTCGCTGCCGCAACTCTTGCAAGTCGCGGCGCAGATCGGCGACTTCCCTCGTGAGCTTGGAGTTAGCGGCCTCCAGCCGCATGACCTCTTCGGACATCGTCCGCTCCCTGATTTGGGACACGGCCTCCTGGATGCCCCTCACCGCATCCTTCAGGGCCCGGACGTATGTCCCTTTCAGCTGCGAAGACTTCGTGGCGACCATTGTAATGGTTTCCAGCGAAGCCTTCACAACGCTGGCCAGTGCAGCGCTCGTCTGCTCGGCATCCTCCTCTTGGGCAGCAAGGTGGGGGCTGGGCTGTAAAGAGGCCCTAGCCTCCCTCAGGTTCCGAGCCATCCCTGCTACCTCAGCCTCTGCCTCCAGCCGCAGGCTTTCGGCCAGCTCCTGGTTGTATGCCGCCCTGGCTGCGGCCAGGCCGACATACTTCCCAGTGGAGGAGGGGCGGCCTCTTCCCCTTTTAGACCTGTGGCCTGCCCCCTCAAGGAGCGACCCAGGCGAGTCCGACTCTTCGGCCTCGGGGTCCGACCTATTCCTTTTTAGGAAGAGTCTTCTCGGGCCCGACACCTCCGACCCCACCGTGATCATGCTAGCGCTAGAGGAGTCGTCGTCCGAGTCCATAGACTCCTCCTCCCGGCTAGCAGTCTTCGCGGCGATAGGCGTGTCGCAGCGCGTTAGCACTACGCTGAGCCGCCTCTCTCTCTCGATTTCGGGTACCCGATCCCTGCCGCTAGGGATCGGCCTCCCGAAATCATCTCCTCCCTCGTCTATCCCCTTACAGGGACGTGCGGCGCAAGCGCCTTGGCCAGGGCGCTGCAGCGCTTCCGGGGTGGTGGATCCCGGTTGCGCCACAGTATGCCCCGCGAACTTAGTGTCCGCATGAAGGCCGGTATGCTGCTGTGCCTGAGCACTCTTAAAATCTCCCGTTCCATCTCCTCGCCCTATCTTTTTCAGCTTCGACGCATCGACTGCATTAGTTTTTAAATTGTCCATTTTAGTCCCACGAGTATGGGGGAAAGGGTGGTCCATCCGGGCAGTGCCCCCTGTACCCGGATAACCCTAATACCACTGGGGTGCGGGAGGTGCCCCAGGGTTGGTCGCTAGCTGGCGGAGAATACCCCCTCCGCCACCTTCCGGCGCCCCGACGCCGCGCGAAGGCCCGAAGGCACCTCAACGCCGGGACTTTGGGGGTTTTTTATTGAGGTTGGCTCCTCTTGGGCCGGCCGACCAAGGCAAGCCCCTTGGTCCTGGTAGGCCGCGAGACATGTCCACGACACCTGACCAGGATAACAAGTTTGGCGACGGTGGCCGAAGCCTGTCCGACGGGCATGTATTCATGGCCGCCGAACCCGTCACCGACGGCGCTACGCGCCCTCCTCCTCCGGGTGGATTTTTTAAAGAGGTTGTCTCCTCGCGGCCCCCCCCCACTTGTGTGGGAGCGGCCCCCACGCCTCGGAATACCGAGGGTTGCGGGTGGCCCGACGGCCGCCGTGCAATACGAACGACCGCCGCGCGCAAGGCGAAAAACGCCTCCTCCCGGCGGTTTTTTACAGAGGTTGTCTCCTCGCGGCCCCCTCCACTCAATGTGGAAGCGGCCCCCGTTCCTTTGGCGCCCCACCACAAAGCGCTAAGGGTTACGGGTTGCGCAGCAGTGGACTTTGCCACCGCCGCGCTGGATTCTTCTTAGCTTCACTGCATCATTGGGCTAAAGCGGCACCCGCCGATGCAGCTACTGAGCCCCCCCGCCACGACAAGGCGAGAATCCATTGGGGGGGAACCTAACCTAACCTAACCTAACCTAACCTAACCTAACCTAACCTAACCTAACCTAACCTAACCTAACCTAACCTAACCTTTTTTTTTTTTTTTTTTTTTTTATTTTTTTTACGTTGGAAAATGCGTTACGCATACCACGCCGCCCGGGGGGACGACGTGGTTATGTGGGACTCCCCGGGTGTCGCCACCCGGTATACCCACTAAAAACCAACGGTGTTCCTTCCCGTCCACGGTGTTACCGGGACCCGGGAATCGCCGAAGCATGCTTCCGCGACCCGGTGGTGGATGGCCTGATAGGCCCCATCTCAATCGGGAATGAGTGGCGTGCGGGGAACACACACGCAACGCCAACTCGAGCCAGATGTTAGGTACGACAGACTCCCCCGAGTCTGCCGCCCGCGGCTCTTACGGTGCAAGGCACCGATGTAATGCCCTCACGGGTCTTATCGTCCCAGGGTCTCCCCTGTTGTGCCCTCCTCCTCTGGTCCAGGACACACAGGGAGAGACCCGCATCAGTGTTAGGGCGGAAGACGGCCGACATCCGCCCGCCGTCTCCGCCCGGGTCTCCTGCGACGTGCAGGGTCGGTGGCAGTAGCCTCCCTCTCCCGCTCCGCATCCTCTTTGGATCGAAGGACAGCTTCGCAAAATGCGAGAACCGCCTTCCACGACCTCTCGTTGTCAACCATGGCCTGGACCACAGCGGGCAGCGAAAGGTCGCGCCCCACAACGGCACCAAGTTCTTGGCGCTCTGTCGCCCAGGCTGGACACGCCTCAAGCGTGTGCTGGGCCGTGTCTTCCGGGCAGCCGCCGCAGTGATGACACTCGGCGGTCGGCTCTCTTCCGGCTACAACATGCAGATACCTCCCAAAACAACCATGTCCCGAGAGGATCTGAGTGAGCCGGAAGGTCATCACCCCGTGTCGCCGGTCCAACCACTGTCGGAGGACTGGGCGAACTGCCTGAATTGTTCTCAGGCCCGCACTAGGCTGAGCCAGCCTCTGCTCCCACTCCAGTAGCAGCAGTCGGAGTACTTCCTCCCGCTGCGCTTGCACCTCACGTGGTGCTGGCGTGTCACCCCGACCATGCGCCTCCTCTCGCCAAAAATACATTGATGAGAGGGCTCTCGCATCCAGGTCCCAGGGCAGAGATCCAGCCAGCACACGCGCCGCCTCGCAGGAGATCGTTCGGTAGCCCCGTATCACTCTGATGGCCATCGCCCTCTGAGCTGCATTCAGAAGGGCGATATTCTGCCTCTTCAGAGTGTTGGCCCATACTGGGGCTCCATACAAGGCCATGGAGCGAACGACCCCCAGATAAAGCCGCCTGCAGGACGCCTTCGGCCCACCCAGATTAGGCAGAAGATACCCGAGGGCACCTGCCGCTCCGAGGAGCTTGGGCATCAAGCGCTGGAAGTGGGCGCGGAACTCCCATCGACCGTCCAGAACAAGTCCGAGATACCTCATCGTTGTCTTTAGATCGATGCGAGCTCCGCCCACCACTATGTGCGCTCCGGCTGGTGGTGCATTCCGAGGCCCGTGGAAGCACAGGGCCTCAGATTTGTTCAAGGCCACCTCCAGGCCAAGTCGCCGGATACGCCCGACCACATGGGCCACACCCGCTGTGGCGAGTATGGCGGCTTGCCTGAAAGTCGAGCCACGTGCTGTGACCAAGGTGTCATCGGCGTAGCACGTGAGCTCGACTCCTCTAAGGTTAGCGCCCCGGAGTACCCAATCGTACCCGATGTTCCACAGGAGTGGTCCAAGGACCGACCCCTGTGGGACACCGCACGACATCGGCCGTTGTCCCCACTGCTCTCGTCCTGGGAACACGACGGACCGATCTGAGAGGTACGCCGAGACGATTCGCCTTAGGTACACGGGCATCTGGTGGTACCGCATTGCCTCCTCGATACAGCCCCAGGGCAGGGTGTTAAAGGCATTGGCAATATCGAGTGACACTGCCAAAACCACCTGACGTTGGGACACCGCCTCATCGCTTATGGTCTTCACGCGGAGTATGGCGTCGATGGTGGAGCGACCATGGCGGAAGCCATATTGGCAATCCGCCAGGTCGGGGCCAGTCCGCGTGAGATGCCCGATGATGCGTCCGGCAATAATGCGCTCGAAGAGCTTGCCCACCTCGTCCAGCAGAACGATGGGACGATACGCAGATGGAGAGTCTGCTGGACGTCCCTCCTTCTTCAGGAGGACAAGCTTGCCTGTCTTCCAAGCATTGGGAAACCTGGCCTGTTCGAGACAGGCGGAAAACAGCCTCAGCAGTCTTGGCTCTAGGGCGTTGGCGGCTAACACCCACGCGCGACCCGGAATGCCATCTGGCCCAGGTGCCGTGTTCTTGACTTTGAGCCGCAGCAATGCGGCGCCCAGTTCGCCGGCTGTTACCTCGGCCGCCTCGGTTTCATCGTCGTTCACTTGCCATGGGGGCACCATCGACGGGGGCGTGAAACCCTCCCGCGCAGGGAATAACGCCTCGACTACATCCTGCAGCAGGGTAGGCTCGAGACTCCGAGTTAAGGGCGGAGCCCATGGTCTGAGCTTGGCACGTACCATTTTGTACGGCCGCCCCCATGGGTCGCAATTCAGAGCCTCCAGCATCTCCCGCCGCGATGTCTCCTTGGCTTGACCAATTGCGGTCTGCAGGGCCTTCACGCAGACTCTATAGATGTTGTAGAGTCTGCCCTCTTCATCGCTGACATGGATCCGGCGTCTCCTCTGCCGGGCATATTGGCGTCTTGCCGCAACGCAAGATTCGCGCAGTTGCGC